>NW_026057578.1:65135790-65230871 GCF_023721935.1 Panthera uncia
TCCTTCCTTCCTTCCTTCCTTCCTTCCTTCCTTCCTTCCTTCCTTCCTTCCTTCTGTCATACCATGAATTCATAGGGAATGGGTTCCAGCAGTTCAGGCTCTTTTCCATTAGTTCTTACAAACTTTTCTGTGTGCAGCAGGCTGGTGCTTCATTTGGACCCATGTATCTTTCTCTTGGCTTCCTTTTTTCCTCTGATCATTTTATTTCACAGGCTTCAGGAAGCTGAATGCTTAATATGCTCAATATGTACACTAGTTGTCTTGGCAAGGATCTTGCCCCTGTTTGTTCACAACATTGTTAACAGCATGCTGGATGACACTGGAGACTCTTCCAGTTTTGCCATGGTAACATTTGTGGGGCGTTCCTTTTTTTTTTTTTTTTTTTTTAATAAGCAGGGCTTTAATTTTCCAGATTCACCTCCATTTTTTTTTTTTCCCCAATGTTTTTTATTTATTTTTGGGACAGAGAGAGACAGAGCATGAACGGGGGAGGGGCAGAGAGAGAGAGGGAGACACAGAATCGGAAACAGGCTCCAGGCTCCGAGCCATCAGCCCGGAGCCTGACGCGGGGCTCGAACTCACGGACCGCGAGATCGTGACCTGGCTGAAGTCGGACGCTTAACCGACTGCGCCACCCAGGCGCCCCGGGGCGTTCCTTTTTGAACAGTGCCATTCCCTTGATGTCTGCAGTGTCATTATCATCTCTTGTACATGTGCATGTATGTGGCTAAAGGACCGTCTCTGTTTTCTAAAAGGCCTACAGAACATAGCAGGTGCCCCTCTTGCCCTTTGTGTTGGTCATTTTGGCAGGTTACTGGAAGATGGTGGTATGGGCCAAAAAGTGGTGTTGATGACGTAAGACCCATTCCCTGGTGAGTTTGAGAGGAAACAGTGATAAAATAGTTGGAATAGGGAAGAAGCATGGGAAAACTCTTTTTTTTTTTTTTTTTTTTAATGTTGATTTTCGAGAGAGAGAGAGTGAGCAGGAGAGGGGCAGAGAGAGAGGGGGAGACACAGAATCTGAAGCAGGCTCCAGGCTCTAAATTGCCAGCACAGAGTCCTGATGCAGGGCTCGAACCCATGAACCGTGAGATCGTGACCTGAGCCGAAGTCTGTTGCTTAACCGACTGAACCACCTAGGCGCCCCAGCATGGGAAGATTCTTAATCAGAAATATCTTCTCTGTGGATTCTTAACATTTATCTGAGAGTAGCCTAAGGATATGAAAGTCTTGGGAAAACAAAAGAAAAAGAAAGATGAAGGGTTGGTCAGCCAAGCATCAGGTTTCTTTTATCCTTTCCTCACCCTCTTAACACTGCTTTCCCTGCTTTATCATGAGAACTCAGAGATTTCTTGTGATTGTTAAGACTGAGGCTTTATCAAACTATTGGTGCATAAGAAGCTCGTAGAAATTTCACAGCTGAGTCTCACCCCCAGGAATATTGTACTATCCACCTCTAAGTAACTTCCATGCTGGTGATCTTAGACCAGCCTTGGAGATGCTCAGTTAGAGCCAGAGGCTTAGGTAGGAAGGCCCATGTTTGTTTCATTGGATTATGGGACTTGACTCTGTTCAAAATCTGGTTTGTCTTTTAAATTTAGAGTACAACCATAGATATCTTTTCTGGAGTAGTAAGTACTTACAGCCCCAGTGACTAGTACACAGTATAATACCGGCTTGGTAGCAGATTTTTCCCCCCACTAATTTGACATTTGCCATAGCACGTATATCTGCTGCCAGCTGCCTAGATATTATCTTGGCATTCTATGGAGTTTTAGTTATTTTTCTGTTAATTTTCATCTTTTAAAAAGTGAACTTTTATTCAAGTTTCCTTAAACCAGTGGTTCTCAACCTGGGGCACTTTCCCCACAAGGGAACATGTGGCAGTGCCTGGAGACATTTTGGGTTATCGCTGGAGGGTGTAGTGTGTAGAACTCAGAGATGCTATTAAAGAGCTCAGAAGAGGGGCGCCTGGGTGGCTCAGTCGGTTAAGCGGCCGACTTCGGCTCAGGTCACGATCTCGCGGTCTGTGAGTTCGAGCCCCGCGTCGGGCTCTGGGCTGATGGCTCAGAGCCTGGAGCCTGCTTCCGATTCTGTGTCTCCCTCTCTCTCTGCCCCTCCCCCGTTCGTGCTCTGTCTCTCTCTGTCTCAAAAATAAATAAACTTAAAAAAAAAAAAATAAAGAGCTCAGAAGAGCCCTCTCACAACAAGGAATTGTCTAGCTTAAATGTCAGTATTGTTGAGGTTCAGAAATCTTGCTTTAAATATATGTGGTCATCATGTGATTACTGTGGGGGCAGCATAATTTTCCCCTCATATAATATGCTGGATGAGCATTTTGGTGATAGAGGAATTATAAATGCTGATGGGGAGTTAAGTAAATACTTAAGAAATTTAGAAAGCTGATTTGTTTCCTTTCTCTGTCCTTATGTAATTTGAGGGTTAATTTACTGCTCATATAGTTTACAAATATAAGGAAAATGGTTGCTCATTGATAGCCTTCTGCACCTAGGACCATCTGTTATGCCCATGGCTATTTTCCTTACCTTTTTTTGTAGGCTCCACATCGAATGTGGGGCTTGAATTCACCACCCTGGTATTAAGAGTTGCATGTTCTACCAACTGAGCCAGGCAGGTGCCCCTTCTCTACCTTTGATTACTCAAATTTACCTTTTGGCTATACTGAAATATGTGTTGCAATAACCTCTACAGCATAGTTTTTCAAACTGCACGTTGTGACCCAGTGGTGGGTTATGAAATTAGTGCATTGGGTGAAAACTAGTATTTTTGACAAATTAAATATAAGAGAAAAATAAGAGTCCATTACATATAGTAGGAGTAAGTATTGTTTGTGAAACCTGTTTTATGTATTTATTTTTAATAGTTTGTTTATTTGTGAGAGAGACAGAGACAGTGTGAGTGGGAGAAGGGCAGAGAGAGAGAGAATCCCAATCAGGCTCCCTGCCATCAGTACAGAGCCTGATGTGGAGCTCTAACTTACGAAACCATGAGATCATGACCTGAGCCAAGAGCCAACCAAGAGTTGGACACTTAACCAACTGAGCCACCCAGGCATGCCTGTTTATTTATTTGTTTATTTTAATGTTTATTTTTGAGAGAGAGAGAGAAGAGACAGCGCACGAGCAGAGGAGCAGAGACAGGGAGACAAAGAATCTGAACCAGGGTCCAGGCTCTGAGCTGTCAGCACGGAGCCCAGTGTGGGTCTCCAACTCTCAAACCACGAGATCATGACCTAAGCCCAAGTCAGACACTTAACTGACTGAGCCACCCAGGCATCCCAGACCTATTTTAATTATATATTGTAGGTAAGGAAAATTTCTTTTTTCCTACTACCCTCTAGGTTCTCTGGCAGAGACCCTATAAATTAGACTGACAAAAGACAGATTAACAAGAGAAAAACACACTGAAGTTTATGCTTATACGCGGGAGCACTCAGATGAGTGACTCGGGGTTGATTAGAACTTGGGCATATATAGCATCTTAACAAAGGAACAATAAATTTTCAAAGAGACTAGACAGAGGAGAAGAATTTTGAGTTCCTAAGGTGAAGTGATGGGAAACTAATGATAGATAAAGGCTAGTAAGTAAAATTTGGTGTGTGGATTCCTCTGGTACCGTTTCCAGGCTGATAAGGGTCTAAAGTTGTGGTTAACTTTTGTCCTGTCTGGTGAAGAGAGAAGAGAGGACATCTGTAAATTATGTCCTGCTTTTAGGCAAATGGGGAGAAGGCAGAGAGCTTTTCTTTCTGCTTCTTAATTGTCGTCAGCTCAAAATAGTCCTTAAGGACACTAAAGTAGCATGTTTTGAGGTGGCATGTTATGCCTCCTACGATATCTATGCATGCATATGCTGGATCATGATGTAAAAACATTTCTTGCTGTGAGTTACAGGGAAGAAAGTGGAAAGCCACGGATTACAATAAATTGCAAAAGTAATATGAGCTGCATGTTTTATAGTTCTTAGACCAAGATTTTATTTATTGATTTGGGGAAGCAATAAACTTACTTGCTTTTTAATTAGAAATTTGGGGCTTTGTACTGTCAAAAGGTAATTTTAGAATGCATTCTGAAAATTTATAAGACCTTCTGATAGAATAAGTATTGGATTTGGCAACATTCTTGAATTGTAATTCTGTTTTATTGAAGATTATTGTTTACATGTTCACTGATGTGTCAGTAACAACGATATCCCAATAATGAAATTCTTCTGCTTAAAAAATGGCAATTCGATGAAAGGCAAATGAAATGGGTATGTGTTATATCTTCTGATACTACTACTTAACTAAACATTAATTTGGTTATTAACTAATCAGAAACTGCTTACATTTTCTATTATGGCGCTTTCCATCCTAGGAAGTTTACATTTCAGAATAGATTCAAGCTTCCTGTGTGGAATTTTTGAGTTAATTTAGTTGATTCTTATGTACGTAGTAGACAGATTTTAATTTTAAGCCAAAATATTTAACATTAATTCTAATGTAATTTATTTCAGACTAAATTTAGTGGAAGCTTTTGTAGAAGATGCAGAATTGAGGCAGAGTTTACAAGAGGATTTACTTCGTCGATTTCCAGATCTTAACCGACTTGCCAAGAAATTTCAAAGACAGGCAGCAAACTTACAAGATTGTTACCGACTCTATCAGGGTATAAATCAACTCCCTAATGTTATTCGGGCTCTGGAAAAATATGAAGGTAACAATGATTTTGTTACTGTTTTCCTTCACTCTCAATATACTTAGCAAATATACTGTCCTTACAAAGTTGGGTCTGGTAACTCACTTCAAGTTTTTCTAATAACAGGTTTGTATTGACCTGTAGCTATGTTGTAGAAGTCCGGAATCATGAGACAACTTATAATTTTTGCTTTTTACAAGTGAATGTCAGAGTAAGTGGGTTTATTGGACTAGCAGGGCTCAGTTGCCATAGAAGACTCAAGGGCCCAAAATGACATTGCTTTCAGATCTACAGTTTATTGAAGGAAAGGGGTGCAGTCTAGCAGCAGCACTAACATAAGGATAATGTATCACAGCCAAAGTTTCACAGCAGGGGTCCAGGGAGGTCAGTTGTAGGCTCCTATTGTCCTTCCTTTTCAAAGGTCCTTGGTGAGGTGCACTTTTCTCTCACATTAGGAACCACCAATGTGTGCAGAACACCTTGGAGCTAGGGAGCTTAAAATGGAGTCTTGCTAGACTTTTTTTTTTTTTTTAAGTTTATTTATTCTGAGAGAGAGAGAGAGAGAGAGAGAACAAATGGGGGAGGGGCAGAGAGGGAGAATCTCAAGCAGACTCCGCACTGTCAGTGCAGAGCCATATGTGGGGCTCAAACTCATGAAACTGAGATCATGACCTGAGCTGAAGCCAAGAGCCAGGTTGCCTCTTGCTGGACTTTTCGTATATTTTCCTGATCTTGTGGGCATTTTCCTGTTCTATAACTAGCCTGTATAGCAGAACCTTCCAGTGCAAGGAGGCCTCATTGAGACTCTTGCAAATCATCAATCAAAAACAGTGCTGACAAGCTGAACAAACAATCTTGAATTTCCTCAGATCTATGATTACAGAACAACAGGATATGTGTGATGCCTTGACCAGGGAACATTGCCCTAAAGGAACTTTAAGAAAACCATTCAGGCAATTCCAGGCTTGCTGGAGTGAACCTTTCCAGCACACCTATAAAATCAAGTTAAGACAAAAAGTTTTGATGATCTCTAACAGTTGATGTCACAGTGAAGTTACCAGAATGAAGTGAGCAGAGTTTTACATACTGATATAGTATGGATAAAATCAGTTTGCTCTTACAAGTGTAGTTTTTAACTTTTAAGTGAATCCTAAATTTCTATAACAGTTCAGTGATTATGATGTTATATGTCTCATACATAAAGCATTTTAAGTTTTAGAGTTAAAAATCACCATCCCTTAGAACTGTTAAACCATTCAGTATTATGAGAAAGCTTTTTCTGCAGACAGACTTAAAAAATTCAACTCTATGATGACAAGCTATAAAATAAGCATAGATTTAATTTAAATTTCATGATGACCTTTTCCCTTAAAGTGTAGAAGATACCTAAGTGCTGCTTATTTTAAAGTACCACTGTGGAAGAAGTATTCCCACTCAAGCCAAGGCTCCTCCGCAGACTGATGAGACTTAAATGCCCTTGCATTTTGTTCCACTAACATGGAATTAAAGGAAATGGGTCTTTATCTTTCCTGTTTCTGCATTCCTTTAGTGTGGCTTAGGCAGCCATTTACCTTCCCTGTGCTTCAGTTTCCTCGTCTACTAAAAGAATATCTTTTATAGTGCTGTGCTTTTCTGATTCCATATTCTCTGGCCCCATTCCAATAGGATCCATTGGAAGCACAAGGGGATTGACCAGTATTAGGGCTATGATAATCAGATTATCATGGGGGTAGGCTCTGTAAACAGTTAATTCACTCTTAACCACTTATAGTTATTTTGAACCTTACATCTTTTCCTTCTCATAGTAAAAAAAAATAAAAATAAAAAAAATCCTTATTCCTGTACTCTTCTTATACCTACACCTCTTTTTTGCTTTCCATTCCTAGTCAAGATTCTGAAAGCCTACATTTCCATCTTCCATTTGCTCAGCTGCCTTTCAGCCCTGACCACAGCACTGAAATGGCATTTGCTAAGTTACTTACTATTGCTAAATCCAGCCAGCACAGTCCAGTCCTTATCACACCAGCTTTAAATGCTGAGTTTGACAATTTTTTTCCTTCTAGTTTTATTGAGCTGTAACTGACACATAACACTGTATAGGCTTAGGTGTGCAACATAATGATTTGATATACGTACGTATTGGAAAGTAGTTACCACAGTAAGTTTAGTTAATATCTGTCACCTCACATAGTTACAATTCTTTTCTTGCAATGAGAACTTTTAAGATCTAATCTCTTAGCAGCTTTCAAATATACAGTACAGTATTTTTAACTGTAAGTCACCATGCTGTACTTACATCTCCAGAACTTAAATCTTATAACTGGAAGTTTGTACCTTTAGACCCCCTTCCCCCTTTTCCCCACCCCAGCTGCTGGCAACCACCATTCTTTTTTCTTTTCTTTTCTTTTCTTTTCTTTTCTTTTCTTTTCTTTTCTCTTTTTTCTTTTCTTTTCTTTCTTTCTTTCATTTTTATTATTTATTTATTTATTTTTGAAGGAGAGAAAGAGTGTGAACAGTGAAGGGGCAGAGAGAGAGGGAGACACAGAATCTGAAGTAGGCTCCAGGCTCTGAGCTGTCAGCACAGAGCCTGACACAGGGCTCAAACCCACGAGCTGTGAGATCATGACCTGAGCCGAAGTTGGACGCTTAACTGATTGAGACACCCAGGCACCCCTCTTTCTTTCTTTCCTTTTTAAATGTTTATTTTTGAGAGAGAGCGCACACGAGTGGGGGAGGGGCATAAAGTGGGGGCAGACAGAGGATCTGTCTGATGCAGAGCTTGAACTCCTGAACCGTGAGATCATAACCTGAGCTGAAGTCGGATGCTTAACTGACGAAGCCACTTAGATGCCCCTCTTTTTTTCTTTTTTTTTTTTCAAAGTTTATTTTGAGAGAGAGGGGGGGGGGGGGGGGGCAGAGAGAGAGGGAGAAAGAGAATCCCAAGCAGGTTCTGTGCTGTCAGTGCAGAGCCCGACGCAGGGCTTGATCTCACAAACAAGAGATCATGACCTAAGCTGCAACCAAGAGTCAGATGCCCACTATTTTCTGTTTCTGAGTTCAGTTTTAATTAGATTCCACATGTAAGTGAGATCATACAGTATTTGACTTTCTCTGCCTGACTTACTTCACTTAGCAGAGTGCCCACCATGTTATCACAGGTGGCAGGATTTCTTTTATTTTCTTTTATTTAAAAAAAAATTTAAAACATTTTAAAAGTATTTTTATTTATTTTGAGAGAGAGCAGGGTAGGGCAGAGAGAGAAGGGGAAAGAGAGAATCCCAAGCAGGCTCTGTCAGCATGGAGCCCAGTGTGGGGCTCGAACTCATGAACTGAGATCATGACCTGAGCTGAAATCAAGAGTTGGTCGCTTAACCAACTGAGCCACCCAGGCACCCCAGTATTTCCTTTTTTTTTTTAATGGCTGAGTAATAGTCCATTGTATATATACACCACATTTTCTTTATCCATTAAAAAAATTATTTTTAACGTTTATCCATTTTTGAGAGACAGAGACAGAACTTGAGTGGGGGAGGGGCAGAGAGAGAGGGAAACACAGAATTTGAAGCAGACTCTAAGGCTCTGAGCTGTCAGCACAGAGCCTGACCCGGAGCTAGAACTCACACATGGTGAGATTATGACCTGAGCTGGTCAGATGCTTAACCGACTGAGCCACACAGGTGCCCCATTCTTTATCCATTTATCCATCAGTAGACCCTTAGATTATTTCTGTATCTTGTTAGTTGTAAGTCTACTGCAGTGAACAAGGAAGTGCAGATATCTCTTTCAGATAATGATTTTGTTACTTTTGGATATATACCCAGCAGTAGAATTGCCGGATCCTTCTATGTTTTGCCTTTCCCTTAAGACTCCCCCCACCCCAGTTCGGTTTTTGGCACTTTTTCTGTTCAATACCAGGAACTTTAAAGCTGGGAGTTTTGAATGAATTCTTAGAAGTGTTTTGACATTTCATACAAGATTTTGTGTATGTGTCTTTTCTGGGAAAAGATCTGTAATTTTCATCAGCTATTCAAAAGCATATATAAACTACTCCTCCCCCTCCAAGAGAAAGGGTAAGAAATACTCTTGTGCCCATTCTTTGGTGAATCTTTTTCATTGCCTGGGATAAGCACAGAAGTTAGGAATTGGTCTTGAGAGTAGCTTGGCTCTCTTCCTCCTGCATATATGGGGCTTAATGTACTCAAGGAGAGTTTTGCAACAGGTCAGTAATTTCCTACTTTTTGGGGGTTACACTTAAGTTATATAGACCTTTGAGAGATCGTAACATTATCTAAATCAAATGCTTCACATTATCCACTTTGGCAACTGATGTCTGCTTTAAGGTATTTAAGTCACCTAGCCTAGAGAATATTAGGGGAGGAAGACTGTTCCAGATATTGTGGTACCAAGGGCCACGTTCTTTTCTTTCTGTAACATGGAATATTGGATACTCCAGGTGTGCCCTAGTCATTAGGAACCTAACTAATCTGAGTTTTCTCTAAAAAAAACCCCCAACAGAATGGAGGTGCCTGGTTGGGTCAGTCGGTGGAGCATGCAACTATTGATCTTGGGGTTATGGTTTGAGCCCATTGTTGGGTATAGAGATTGCTTAAAAATAAAATCTTACAAAACAAAATAACAGAATGACATTTTGATGAGTTTAACATAGCTCCTAGTTTACTGATTTCATGGAGAGAGCCAAAACTGAGGCCAACTTAGGAGGAAAATGAACCAAATTCACTATTTTTAAAAGCAGAATCATGACTTAAAAAAAATTTTTTTAAGTATGTGAGTATATTGCTAGAAATTGAGTATGTTCTCCTATCACCTTGTGATGTTTTTGTTTTTGATTAAGTCTAGGTTTAAAGTTATATTAATGTTATTCCTAAAAAAAAAAATAACAGTAAATTCTGAGACAGCAGAGGGCAGCAACAGTCTACAAAGCTGACTTGGGTTGAGTGATAGAAGCTCTACTCTAAATCATCTTTCTCCTGTAAGAAATAGTTATTTGAAAAATATACTTGTCTTCCCTTCTTCCTTGTATCTTTTTTTTTTTTTTTTAATGTTTAAGTTTTGAGAGAAAGGGAGAGGGAGAGACAGAGCATGGTCAGGGGAGGGGCAGAGAGAGAGAAGAGAGGGAGACAAAGAATCTGAAACAGGCTCCAGGCTCTGAGCTGTCCGCATAGAGCCTAACATGGGGCTTGAACTCACAAACCATGAGATCATGACCTGAGCCAGCGTCAGACAGTTAACCAACTGAGCCACCCATGTGCCCCCTTGTATCTTTTAAAATTAAAAAGTTGAGGCAAAATCTAAATAATATTGTGCATTTAGGGCAAATTTCTGATAGTGCTTAAAGCAGCTCCTATAAGTATCCAGATGATTTTATTGATAAATTTTGTTGTAACAGCACTCATGCTGAGGTGCATAACTTTTCCCTCTTCCTGTATCCAATTAATCATCTGTTTCTGTTTAATATACTTCTTAAAATTTTCACATTTGCTATTTTTCCTCCCCTGCTCTGTGCTTCCTCCTCAATGAAACCATAGTTATCTTTTCTAGCTCATCTCATTTGATCATGTCATTTCTTCCCCTTCAGAACACGTTAATTGCTTCCTGTTACCTACAGGAAGAAGTCCTCTGGTCTGCCTTTTTAACAGCAAGCAATTCTATATTGACAAATTACTTTTCCAAGAAGGTAGTACTCATTTATAGTTCCAGTCACAGGATTTAGAAGAAAACTTCTTTGCATCCTCACCAACACTGTTTGCTTTCTATTATGGTGATTAGTGTATTTTAGTGGTTAGTATATTCTGTTGCAAATGTTTAGTGGGATCTGGGTGGAAGTAATTTGATGAAGGGACAGAAATACAAGGGTAATATGACTCTTAGCCCAAGAATATATACCAAAAGATTAAATGAGAAAATTGCTATAATAAGTGATGGGTGAGAGAAAGGAAAAATAATCTTATGAAGTTGGGACTGTAAAGGAAAACTCAGTTTTTCTCCTGTGAGTCTTTTTCCTGTATCTCTCCTTTGCTCTCATACAGAACACTGCACTTCTAGTCACCAGATGTTTGGAACTTTTCCCTCCACGCCAAACAATTTTCTTTGACACCAGCTGGGTGTCCTACAGTGTAACTCAGCTCTGATATTGTCTCCCTGGAAATAACACCAGATTCCAAGGTTAAGGGCATAGTCCCACAAGACACCAGACCAACTGACTATAGATTGAAGATTCCTGTGATAACCTCCTTGGATTTTTTTTTTCAATGTTCATTTATTTTTGAGAGAGTGAGTATGAGTGTGCAAGGGGCAGAGAGAGGGAGACAGAGGACCCAAAGTAGGCTCCCTCTGACAGAAGGGAGCCTGGTGTAGGGCTTGAACTCATGAACTGTGAGATCATGACCTGGGCCAAAGTCAGACACTTAACTGACCGAGCCACCCAGGGGCTCCCGATTTGCTAGAGCAGCTCACAGAAATCAGGGAACCATATTTACCAGTTTCATTAGAGGATACAGATGAACATCTAGAGCTTCTAGTCATGGTTTGGTCTGTCTGGTAACCAGCCCTCATCCAGGAGCCCACCTTTATTTATGTATGTATGTATGTATGTATGTATGTATGTATGTATGTAAACTTTACCCCAATGTGAGGCTCAAACTCATGACCCTGATAGGTGCCTCTAGAGTCACCCTTTTAGAACAAGAGATGCTCCTAGTGCTCTTAACACTTAGGAAATTATGGGGGCTCCTGGGTGATTCCATTGGTTAAGTGTCTGACTCTTGATTTTGCCCCATGTCATGATCTCATGGTTTGTGAGTTCGAGCCCCAAATGAGATTCTCTGTCTCCCTTCTCCTGTCCCGTGATCACCTGCTCTCTTTCTCTCTCAAAAATAAACAAATATTAAAAAAAAAAAAAAACACTTAGGAAATTACAAGGTTTATAGGAGCTCTGTGCCAGGAACTGGGGGCAGAGACCAATAGGTTTCTTTTGATCTCACAGGGACTAGCACAAGTATAAAATGATACTCATAAGTAATACATGAAATCAGAAGAAAAAGTCAATATAGAAAAGTACTATTTTGTCAAAATGACAGTAGTCATAAAGGAGAATGAGGATGGCGTCAGAGAAGGTATTACTTGCATGTGGGGGGACTGAGACAGGTGGCTGTGCTTAAACAAAAGGGATGACGTGGCTGGAGAAGCTGACAAGAGAAGATGAGTGAAGGAAGGGGGTGGGGCATGAGGAAGGATGAGAGGCCCGTACTGTAGAGTGCTGACCAGTGCTGATGGCAGTGAAAGAAGAGCGGGAATGGCCATGTGCCAGAGGTCGTCATTCAGAGCTATCTGATTACTTAGACATTTTACCATGATTCACCTGCGCTTGGCTTTTTTGTTTAATTTGGTAATTTATTGGCTCCAGCCTCATATTTGTGTGAATACTTAAACTTTCATTAGCAGTGTCTTACTAGTATTTATTCCACTTACCTGGACTTTTAAATCTATTTCATAAATCTATTAAAGGGATCAGATAAAGTTTAATTATGTTAATAAAACTTTTAGTTTAGAATTGATAATACAAAGAATTTGTGTACAATTAGTCAAGGAAATGTAGGCATAGAATAAATTGTTTAAATCTTTGTTAATTAAAACTCAGGTCTTTTTATTACCATTTACCAAAATATTTAATAGAATAGGCCAACTTCATAATTAATATAGATTTTAGGTTGAGTTTCTCAGTCATGGACTATTTGAACAGTCTGATTTAGCTGACCTGTGACTAGGGCCAGGCATGGATCTGAGGATAGTGTCACAAGGGCATGTGTAAGGAGGTACCTCCTATGTGCTGTCCAGAACTGTCCTGTAGTTTGTTTTGATTTTTAGTGTTATTTGCTCATTTAACTTGAGATTAGATAGTCTTTCTTTATTTCACTTAAAATTTTTTTGAGTATAGTTGACACAATGTTACATGAGTTTCAGGTATACAGCATAGTAATTCAACAACTCGTTATGCTATACTCAAAAGTGTAGCTGCCGCCTGTCACCGTAAATACTATTATAATACCGTCTACTATATTCCGTATGCTGTACATTTCATCCCTGTGACTTATACATTCCATAACTGGAAGCCTGTATTTCCTAATCCCCTTCACCCATTTTACCCATTTCTCTACCCCTTATCCTTCTGGCAGCTATCAGTTTTCTGTATTTATGCGTCTGTTTCTCCTTTTTGCTTATTTGTTTGTTTTGTTTTTTAGATCCCAAATATAAGTGAAATCATAAAATACTTGTTTTTCTCAGTCTGACTTATTTCACTTAACATGATACCCTCTAGATCCATCCGTGTTGTCACAAATGGCAAGCTCTCATCCCCTTTTTTTTTTACGACTGATACTCCAGTGTGTGTGTGTGTGTGTGTGTGTGTGTGTGTGTGTGTGTATTTGTGTGTGTGTGTACATACATACCACATCTTCATTCATTCATCTATCAGTGGACACTTAACATTGCTTCCATATCTTGGCTATTGTAAATAATGCTGTACGGGTGCCTGGGTTGCTCAAGTCGGTTGAGTGGCCTTCGGCTCACGTCATGATCTCAAATTTGTGCATTCAGGCCCTGCATCGGGCTCGGTGCTGACAGCTGGGAGCCAGGACCCTGCTTCAGATTCTGTATCTCCTTTTCTCTCTCTTTTTCTCTGCCCCTCCCCTGCTGTGTGCTTGCGCGCTCTCTCTCTCTCTCTCTCTCTCTCTCTCTCTCAAAAATAAATAAATAAAACTTAAAATAATGTTGCAGTAAACATAGGGATGGGTATATCTTTTCAAATTAGTGTTTTCGTTTTCTTTGGGTAAAAAATGACCAGTAGTGGAATTACTGAACCATACAATATTTGTTTTTAATTTTTTTTTTTTTAATTTTTTTTTTTCAACATTTTTAATTTATTTTTGGGACAGAGAGAGACAGAGCATGAACGGGGGAGGGGCAGAGAGAGAGGGAGACACAGAATCGGAAACAGGCTCCAGGCTCCGAGCCATCAGCCCAGAGCCTGACGCGGGGCTCGAACTCACGGACCGCGAGATCGTGACCTGGCTGAAGTCGGACGCTTAACCGACTGCGCCACCCAGGCGCCCCTGTTTTTAATTTTTTAAGGAACCTCCATACTGTTTTCCACAGTGGCTGCACCAGTTTGCATTCCCACCGATAATGCATGAAGATTCCTTTTTCTCCATATCCTTGCTAACATTTATTTTTTATCTTTTTTATTCTAGCTATTCAGCAGGTGTAAGGTGATTTCTCATTGTGGTTTTGATTTGTATTTCCCTGATGATTAATAATGTTGAGTATCATTTCATGTGTCTCTTGACCATCTGTCTCCTTTGGAAAAATGTCTATTCAGATCCTCTGTCCAGTTTAATCTGATTGTTTATTTGGTCTTGAGTTGTGTAAGTTCTTTATATATTTTGGATATTATTCCCTTAACGAATATATCATTTGCAAATATTTTGTCTCATTCAGTAGGTTGCCATTTTGTTTTGTTGATGGTTTTCTTCACTGCAAAAGCTTTTTATTTTGGTATAGTCCTTATAATTGATTTTTGCTTTTGTTTCTTTGTCTTAGGAGACATATCTAGGAAAAAGTTGCTACGGCCAATGTCACAAATTACTGCCTCCGTTTTCTTCTAGGAATTTTCTTGTTTCATGTCTCACAGTTAGGTCTTTAATCCATTTTGAGTTTATTTTTGTGTATGGTGTCAGCAACTCCAAGAAATTAAAATCTTTTGGTGGCTGGCAGCAAATCTAGTGTTCCTACAGAAATTATTTAATGATGTAATTACTTAGATATTTCACATTTTGATGTACTTACGAAGCTAACAGTTACTTCTTTGTGTCATCTCTGGTATCCTTGCTAGATGAGTGTTGTGTGTATCAAAACTAAAGACCAGGGGCACCTAGGTGTCTCAGTTGGTTAAGTGTCTGACTCTTGTTTTCGGCTCAGGTCGTAATCTTGTGGTTTGTGAGTTTGAGCCCCTTGTGGGGTTCTGTGCTGTCAGTGCAGAGCCTGCTTGGGATTCTCTCTCTCCCTCTTTCTGCCCCTCCCGTGCTCACTCAGTCTAAATAAATAAATCAATAACCAACCAGTGATTGATTGCCTTATCAGGCCCTTGCTTCCTTCCTTCAGTAAGTCGTTCAACAGATGGTTAATTTGTGCCAGGCCTTATCCTAGGAGGTACAATAGTAGATATGGCAGATAAGATCCCTGTTCTTATGGAGGGTCAGTAATAGTGGAAGATTAGAGGGAGATAGACAATAAATCAATGAGCAAGAATTTAAATAGTAATAATAAAATAAAGAAAGCATAATATATTGATAGGATAGAGTGACTTGGCTGGGGCCAGGGGAAACACTAGGTCTTTTGGTCAAGGATAACCTCTCGAATTGCTTCTAAGGTGGAACTTGTATGATGAGAAGTTGCCAGCTGGTAAGATAAAGGGGGAGGCTAGTGGGACCAGCCAGTACAAGTGTCTAAGGCTTGAATTGTTGATGGAGTGAAGGAGAGCTAGAGTGGTCAAGCATAGAGATAAAGAATGAGGGCCATGTTAGGAGTAGATGCCAGAGAGGTAAGATCTAGCTGAGGTTTTTAATTTTTTTGTGCTATGGACCCTAAATAAAGCCTATGAACCCTTCTTCAGAATAATGTTTTTAAATGCATTAAATGAAACACATAGAGTTGCAAAAGAAACCCAGTTACATTGAAATATTGTCATCCAAATATAAAACAAAAATTTTTAACTTTAATTTGAGAGCTAGAGTAAGAGAGAGAGCATGTACTAGTGAGGAGGGGGCAGAGAGGGAGGGAGAGAATCCCAAGCAGGCTGTGTGCTATCGGTGCAGAGCCAAATGCAGGGCTTAATCCATGAGATAATGACCCAAGCCAAAATCAAGAGTCAGTTGCTTAACCAGCTGAGCCACCTAGGCACCCCTAAAACAAATTCTTGATAAAGAAATAAGTCCTTTTTATTAATGCATTAAATAACATGATTGGAGTGAAGTTCTAACATCTTAATGGTGGTTTATTGCCTACATTAGTAATGAAAGTTAATGCCAGATTCCAGTTAGAGGTTAGAGAAAATAAAGGTGGAATTTATTTCTTTTCTATGTTTATGTAGTATTTTATTTCAAGGGTCTGTAGTCCTTGTGTTAAGACCCTAGAATATTGTATAGGGCTTTCTAGACTGGTAACTAGTGAAAAATGGAGTTTATAAAAAACCAATTGATGCCCATCACTAGATGAATGGATAAATAAAATGTGCTATTTTTATGTAATGGAATATATTTGTCAATAAAAAGGAATGAAGTACTGATGCATGGTGCAGCATGGATGAACCTTGAAAACTAACTGAAAAAAAGGCAGTCACAATATCATATCCATTTATGTGAAATAGCCAGAATAGGCAAATCTATATACCAAAAGTGGATTGCCTGGACTTGGAGGAGTGGCAGGAGGTTGGAGGGGAACTGAAAGTTACTGCTAATGGGTATGGGTTCCCAGTGTTTTGGAGGGCAGTGACAGAGTTCAAAAATCAATTGACAGTGGTCCCACAAATCTGTGAATAAATAAAAACCACTGATTGTACCCTTTAAAATGGAGAATTGCTTGCTGTGTGAATTATAGCTTAGTAAATTTAATTAATTTAGTTAAAACATAACCAATTGGGGGGAAAAAAAAACTCGGAAATCAGTGCCTGGGGCTTAGTACAAAATATAGGTAGGGGAAAGAATTCAAGATGTTAGTGAAAGTTTGCAGGATAGGGAGCCAGTGAGCTCAGAAGGGGCCTATTGACTCTGAGAAGAGCTGCAGTAAGGTGGGCCTATATGCTTGAGGGACTAGAGGACATGTTGAGGATGACAGGTTCTGAAGTTTATACAGATATTTCTGTAATAATACCACATGTTTATTCTTGGCATATTTTATTTCAAAGTCGTATTAGAAAACATAGCAGAACTTATAGAAAAAATAGAGTTAAGGTGGACCTCAAGATACAT
Source organism: Panthera uncia (assembly GCF_023721935.1). Taxonomy (NCBI): domain Eukaryota; kingdom Metazoa; phylum Chordata; class Mammalia; order Carnivora; family Felidae; genus Panthera; species Panthera uncia. The sequence continues at coordinate 65,152,526 of NW_026057578.1, forward strand.
GAAAAAAATTTTAATATTACTAATTGGGCATCTGGGTGGCTCAGTTGGTTAAGCGTCCAACTCTTGAATTGGGCTCAGCTCATGACCTTGCAGTTCATGGGATCGAGCCCCGCATCAGGCTCTGCAGTGACAGCATGGAGCCTGTTTGTCATTCTCCCTCTCCCCGTCTCTGCCCCTCCCCTATTTGTGCACATGAATGCTTTCAAATAAATAAACATAAAAAAATTGTTAACAGAAGCAGTAGTAAACTTTAATAAAACAGTTGCCTACAGAAGTCTCCATTGCATTTGTACCCAGCAGCAGCATCATGTGACTCTTTGCAGCCTTAAAGTCTAGGGTTCTTGTTACCTCCTTTGAGATGCCCCGTGAGGGCATTTGCTTCTAATAAAGGTCATTTTCACAAAAGTTAAAAATCTGAACCAGGGTAAAGAATTAATAAAAATTCTAGTAAACACCAGCAGATGTTTTTGTGCTTCTCGTGTATTCTCTGCTTTTCTGTGTATCTTAGCATAATGACAAGTACACTGGCCATTAAGCCAGCTACTCTGAGGTCTTCATAGGTTGCTAAGTTTACTCTTCCATTGTGTGACGCTTGCCTTGATCACTTCAAAACATTAATGGGATGGGAAAAAGAATCATTTGTGAACCAGTGCCACCTCCACACTTTGCTTCCATCATTCCCCTATTTACCAATAGCATATGAGCTAATTCAGAATAAAGAACCAGGCGTTGAAGCACAACAGACATTATGTGGGCAAAGTGTTGGTTATAGACTGTCTAAATAATGTTTCACACATAGGTACTATTTTCTAAATGTGTGTAGGTGCTGTTGTGATTAATAAAACATGAATTCTTAAAACAATTTTGCTGACTTCATAGTAGCTTTTCATCATTTTCTCAATCAAGAGCTACTGATATTTCCAGAATAGGTTGAAGCAAAATGCGGTATGCTAGATCACTTGCAGAATTCTTGTAAAAGAATTTATTGGAGATCAGAAAAAAAAAATCCTTGCAAGGTAACCAATTATATATAATACATGGTAACTATAGCTGGGCTTCTGTTAAGTGTCAAGCATTATGTTAAGTGTTGTGTAGCCTTATCTCATTCATTCCTCTTCTGGGTAGCTATTGTCATTAATCCTATCATAATAGATAAGGGAAAGGGGTTCAGAGAACATGCCGTAGATCACAGAGCCAGGAGATAACAGAGTTGGGATTGGCACCCAGGTCTGTACTCAGGCCTTTCACACTTACACTTTGTTGCTTCACTTACTCCTTCTGTAATTCCCCAGCATGTGCTCTTAAGTAGCATCAAGTAAAGTGCCAGTGTAAATACTTGACCTGATTTAACCTCTGTTAATTGGAACACTGTATTATTAATGGAAATTAGGGATATAAGGTAAGTTAGAGACATTTTATTTTAACGACTTTGACTTTGGGTTATTAAATCTACGAAGAAATGCAATTCATTTAGTTGTAATTAATGTCATGTTTATGCATCTCTAGTGCTCTTGATGAAGGAGATTACAGACAGGCAGGGAAGGTAGTGTTTTATTAGTAGGAAGCTTAGAGAGCCAGATCATTTCCCTTTCTATAAAATAAATACTTAACACATTTGACTTAAATTTACAGGAGTAAATAGTAACTTTGGAGACCCGCTGCACTATTTGCGCTTTTTGGATCAAATGCTGTTTGTTATCTTACACGAATTTTTAAAAATGGGACCATTTTCAGGCGCCTGGGTGGCTCATTCGGTTAGCCATCTGACTTCAGCTCGGGTCATGATTTCGTGGTTCGTGGGTTCTAGCCCTGTGTTGGGCTCTGCTGACAGCTTAGCCTAGAGCCTGCTTTGCCTTCTGTGTCTCCCTCTCTCTTTTTCTCAAAAATAAATAAACATTAAAAAAATTTTTAGATAAGAACGTCTTATTATTTTTTGCTTTCTTTTAGGAAAACACCAGAGATTACTCTTGGCAGTTTTTGTGACTCCTCTTATTGATCTTCGTTCTGATTTCTCCAAGTTTCAGGAAATGATAGAAACAACATTAGATATGGATCAGGTATGTAATGTACTCTTTTTTTTTTAATGTTTGTTTCTTTTTGAGGGAGAGAGAGACAGATTGTGAGTGGGTGAGGGGCAGAGAGAGAGAGAGAGGGAGACACAGAATCCAAAGCAAGCTCCAGGCTCTGAGCTGTCAGCACAGAGCCTGATGCAGGGCTCGAAACTCACAAGCTGTGAGATCATGACCTGAGCCGAAAGTCAGATGCCTACTGACTGAGCCACCCAGGTGCCCTTGTAAGGCACCTTTGAGACAGTGGATGTAAGATTAAGTGATGAGGAAAGTTTGTTTTTGTTTTTATTTTTTTTTTAAGAATTGTTTTAGTGGATGAAGAAAGATTAACAGAGGCAATGAATATTGGGCACAACTGGCTTTGTTAGAGGAAATCTCACAAATAAAAGATTCCACATATGCAATCTAAATTTTGCTTTAATTTCAAGAGAGAAGGGAGATAGTCTCTGGAAAAGAGAAGAGGATAAATGTAGATGTAGAACATAAGAGAAGGCAACTTCTCTTTTGTTTATTTTCCATGTAGGAAAGTCTTTGGGAGAAGAGGTTAGATTATACGTGTGTCTCCTAAGTAGCTGTTGATATAACTAAAAAGTTAACTGTAGTTTAAATACTGTTTAGTTCCAAATTTCTAATTGGTTGAGGTATAAGTGACCTGTACCTCGGGTCTTTAACAATGTTAAATAGTAATTTATATATATAAATATAAAATAGGAATAGTTTTTGAAGTAGTTGAAGATACCTTTTATGAAAATGAATTTGAAAGCAAAATTTATGAAATGGTAATTTTTACTGTTAAAAGTTTGTTTATAGAACAAATTTATTATGGGGCCACTGAATGTAGTGTTTTCCAATTTTGTGACATTAAAAATAATATTTAAAATATTTTCTACACTAAATTTCCTGTCGAAAATGATCATGCAGGGAATATGTGCTCTGATATTATTCATATTAAGGTAACAGTTCGGTTTGCAAATTGTTAGATTCTTTGCATTCTTAATAACTAGATTTGAGTTGTTTGTCCCATATGATGTCAATTTATTTTGTTTTTATTGAATTCTTAACTGAGGTTTAAAGAAGTTAAACCTCATTTACTCTGTGTTCTTTGGATTTCAGAAGTACATGAATATGTATATATAGGTGTAAATGCTTCACTTTTCTGGGACTGTTTTGTCAGTGATGGGCCTAAACAGCCAAAAGACTTGCATTGTTCACCCCTCATTTGGGAAAACTTGCATTTTAGCTATTGTTACCTCTGTAATGTTGCTATGAGTGGAATGATTTAAGGTGTGCAACTTTCAGATCAATGGGAGGCAGAAATACTGCTGAGAAACATCTAATCCCGAAATACCACTGCCTCCCAAGCGGAAGATGTGGCCTTCCTGGTGATTGGGTGGGGTTGGATATTTGTAAACGATGTTTAAATGAAAGCTTGTAGAGGCATAGTTCTTGGAGGTTAACAAAAACTCTTACTAGCTTAGGGATGTGGGGAGGCAGGAATCTAGAGCCCCTCATTGTCACCACAGCTTAGCTCTGATGAATTGCTGCCATTGATTTTGCCCTTTGTGGCCAGCTTTATTCTTCTAAAAGTTGCCATGCTTTAATATTGTGGGTCTCAAGCTTAAGCATGTATCAGAACCACTTGGTGGGTTTGTTGAAACAGGTTGCTGAGCTTCATCCCCAGAATCAGATTCTTTTGGTCTGAGGTGGGGTGAAAAATTCACATTTCTCTTTTTTCTTTTTCTTTCTCTTTTTCTTTTTTTCCTTTCTTTTTCGTTTTCTTTTTAAATACAAGTTAGTTAACATAAAGTGTAGTAATGGTTTCAGGAGTAGAATTTAGTGATTTGTCACTTACATATATCACCCAGTGCTCATCCCAACAGGTGCCCTCCTTAATGCCTATCATTCATTTAGCTCATCCCTCCAGCCACCCTCAGTTTGTTCTCTGTATTTAACAGTCTCTTATGGTTGGCCTCCTTCTCTGCTTTTATTTTGTTTTTCTTGTTTCCTACTCTTGTGTTCATCTGTTTTGTTTCTTAAATTCCACATATGAGTGAAATCCTATGATATTTGTCTTTCTCTGACTGACTTACTTTGCTTAGCATAATACACTCCAGTTCCATCCACATTGTTGCAAGTGGAAGATTTTCATTCTTTAAAAAAAATATTTTTAATGTTTATTTTTGAGAGAAAGAGAGAGTGAGAAGGGGAGGGGCAGAGAGAGAGAGGGAGACACAGAATCTGAAGTAGGCTCTAGGCTTTGAGCTGTCGGCAACAGGGCCTGATGCAGGGCTCGAACTCACGAACCGTGAGATCATGACCTGAGCTGAAGTTGGATGCTTAACCAACTGAGATACCAGGTGCCCCAAGATTTCATTTTTTTTTTTATGGCTGAGTAATACTCTAGTGTATATACATATCACATCTTCTTTTTTTAAAATTTTTTTTTTCAACGTTTTTTTATTTATTTTTGGGACAGAGAGAGACAGAACATGAACGGGGGAGGGGCAGAGAGAGAGGGAGACACAGAATCGGAAACAGGCTCCAGGCTCCGAGCCATCAGCCCAGAGCCTGACGCGGGGCTCGAACTCACGGACCGCGAGATCGTGACCTGGCTGAAGTCGGACGCTTAACAGACTGCGCCACCCAGGCGCCCCACATATCACATCTTCTTTAACCATCATCAGTCAATGGACATTTGGGCTCTTTCCATAATTTGGTTATTGTTGATAGTGCTATTATAAAATTGGGATGCATGTGCCCCTTTGAATCAGCATTTTTGTGTCCTTTGAGTAAATGTCTAGTAGTGCAATTGCTGGGTCGTAGGTAGGGCAGCTCTATTTTTAATTTTTTGGAGGAACCTATACAGTTCTTCAGAGTAGCTACATCAGTTTGCATTTCTGAAAATTTGCATTTCTAACATGTACCCAAATGATGCTGCCTGTCTGGGGATCACACTTTGAGAACTACTTGCTAATAAAATAAATTTCTCCTAACAAATTAGGAGTGTGATCTCATCTCAAAGTGAGATAAGTGTGCGATTTCCTTTCACCAATTTGCATCCTACTTCAAAGGCTGCGCTCTTGGGCAATCACTGGGCATTATCTGGCCAAAAGTTGATGTATATAAATTGAGAATGTTCGAGTTTCTTAAAATTTGTAGCCCCTCTGTCAAAGTACAGATCTTCTATTGAAAACCCTGTGCAGCTATCTTTTTATCTGAGTCATCACACTGACAGCCTGTCCAGTAGATGTGGAGGCCTGCCTTTTAGGACCTGTCTTCCTCTCCTGCTCTTGGACAGTTTTAAAAGCTGTCTCCGGCAATGAGCTGTTTGTTTTCCTTGTACTCAAGATGTGAGCCACTACTATGATAATTACAAGAAGCAGCAGGATGATAAAATGTTGGATACTTTTGGGGCACCTGGGTGGCTCATTCAGTTGAGCATCTGACTTTAGCTCAGGCCATGATCTTGCTGTCTGTGAGTTTGAGCCCCACGTCAGGCTCTGTGCTGACAGCTCAGAGCCTGGAGCCTGCTTTGGATTCTGTGTCTCCCTCTCTCTGTCCCTCTGCTGATTGTGCTCTGTCTCTCTGTCTCTCAAAAATGAATAAATGTTATTTAAAAAAATTTTTTTAAATGTTGGATACTTTTGGTTCATATTTTGCCTTTTGATTTATTCCCTCTCTCCCTCCCTCTCCTCTTTCTTGCTCTCCTTCCCTCCCTTCATACAATATTCTGACTGCATAGGTCCAGCCCTTGAGATACATAGCTGCTTGACAGCAAATAAGCCAAAACATTCCCTCACAAATGATGATGTACCAAAATACCAAGATGTAAATTTTTAAAGTATTTTCTTTATTTGAAGCTTTTCTACTTAATAAAGATAACACATCTGTTAGACAAGTGGAACGGGGCGCGCCTGGGTGGCTGTCGGTTGAGTGTCCAAGTCTTGATTTCGGCCCAGGTCATGATCTCAGAGTTGTGAGATCAAGTCCTGATTAGGGCTCTGCACTAGGCATGAAGACTGCATAGGATTCTGTCCCATTCACTCCATCTCCTTCTCTTTCTCTCTCTCAAAAAAACCCCAAAAAATCAAAAGCAAGTGAAACAAAACTATACGAAGAAGTATAGAGGCAAAAGTGACCATTCTTCCCTCTTCAGATGAACAGTGTTAACAGCCTAATGTGCTTCTTCCAGCTCCATCTTCCTTATTGAGGGTTAAGATTTACTTTTATCTGAAACACTTGATACATAGCTGTTAATTTAGACTTTACTGTGATTGTATAAAATAGTTTTTTAGGAGATTTTTTTTTTTTTTTTTTTTTTTTTTTTGAGAGAGAGAGGGAAAGAGAGAATCTTAAGCAGACTCCACTCCCAACGTGGAGCCTGATCTCAACTCGGGGCTCAGTCCCACGACCCTGGGATCATGACTTAAGCCAAATTAAGAGTTGGACCCTTAACCGGTTGGGCCACCCAGGAGCCACTTTTTAGTGTCAATTTTTGAATGGTGCTATGGGATTAGAGTGTTGTAAGATTTTGTGTCTGGGAAGAGGAGATTTTAGGAAGGCAAGCAGTGTAATTATATTGATAAAGGCTGGGAAAGGAGAGGTCCTTTGTCCTAATTTTATTGCTGTCACTTAAGATTATGACAAAACTTGATTTCTTAATCTGAAAGTAGTTAACTTTATGGGGGAGAAAAAACTTTTTTTTTCTGCTTTCTTCGGTTCATTGTTTGGAAGTCTGCTAGTTAAACTGATAAACAGATTATTAGCAAGAGAACAGATTTTTGGGTTCACAGAAAAATGTGACTCAAGGAGGCTATTAGAATTTGGGGCTTATGTATTATCTTAGTAGGGGAATGGGAGAGGGAGAAAGGGTACTTCCAGGAAAACAAATGACTTTTACAAGTGATTAATGAGCCCTTGAGAGAATAGATTGAGGATATGATAATTTTTACTTCCTTGGTTATGAAACTCCCTGGGAGGGGATTTAACAACAAATTAGTTCTTTTGGGAGCCTCTGTTTTTAGGGAGATAAGAGAGTGCAGAAACAAAGTCTATTCTCAGATGCTTTCATCTTGGAATAATTTTTATGCCACTATAACATATTCTGAACCCCCCTTCACTGTTAAGTACTGTGTCAATAAGTGAGCTGTGGATTTCCTCCCTGCCCCCAGTAGATTATCTGAGGTTAAACTTAGTATTAGTTAGGACTCTTTATTTTTCACATAACTAAAACTCACTACACCCTGGCTCATGAAATTAAAAGTCTAGAGATAGGGTAGGCTTTAATTTAGAGTTGCTTATCCACCAGCTCAATAATACCATGCAAATGACCTAATTTCTTGATCTCATCTATCTTTTGTGATTTTAATACCAACCTAACACAAGTTCCTCTTTTGGCCCTGCATTGAGTATCTACCAGTAGTAATTCACGTAACATTCCTAGGAAGAGTCCTGCAGTTTGTTTTGATGGGACCATTTAAGCAGTGCTTTTGGCCAGAGATCCTAAAATGTGATGATGGGCCTAAGATAGCTAGGGGTGGGTTATCCCTCTGTTGCAGGTAAACAAAATGAAAGCTCTACTGGGAAGGGGAAGGAGGGAATGAATGACTGTTGTGTAGACAACCAGCCTTGTCTGCTAAGATAGGGTCCTGTAACTGAAGGCTTTCATGTTTTATGGTGTGATGCTGTCTTTTAAATAAATACAATTCCTACTTAAAACCTTCTCTGGATTCTCTAGGGAATTGACCTGATACAATATCTTCTTTATTCTCAGTTACAAACCTTTAAACTTACCTCGGGGTTATAAAGTGAATTCAACCCTTCACTGTCATTGTAGATATTTGTAGTGAATTTAGGCATTTAAATTACGTGACTCAGAACTACTTTGAGCAAACCTCAGAGGATAGCAATCATTTCATGTATGATTCCTGAAAGCTTTCTCATGTTTTCCAGCTGTGCACTTAGGAGCTCATGTGATGAAGGGAACAGTCATTTATACAAGTAGTTGCATTATTTCTTTTTTTCTAGGCTTAGCTTCGTATGTAATATTTAAGGTATTTTTGTGTCTACTTTCCATACATCTTATGGAAAGATTTTCTATTTCTGAAGTACATATAAATGTATCTCTACCACCCCCAGGACAAGGTTCAAAATGGCAATGATTTTTCACAAAAAAGTAAACAATTTCAGTTAGATTGGATGATTCAATGAGATGTATTAAATTTTAAAATTCATTTTATACTATATTTGGGTATTTCATCTTTGAATATTAGTTTTCTTTTTTTTCCTTTTTTTAAAATATAATTTATTGTCAAGTTAGCTAACTTATAGAGTATACAGTGTGCTCTTGGCTTTCAGAATAGATTCCCGTGATTCATCACTTACATACAACACCCAGCGCTCATCCCAACACATGCCCTCCTCAGTGCCCATCACCCATTTTCCCCTTTCCGCCACCTTCCCCCACCTCCAGTCAACCCTCAGTTTCTTCTCTGGGGAAGAAACTCTATGTAAGAGTGTCTTATGGTTTGCCTCCCTCTCTGTTTGTAACTATTGTTTTTCCTTCCCTTCCCCCATGGTCTTCTGTTAAGTTTCTCAAATTCCACATATCAATGAATGAAAACATGATATTTGTCTTCTCTGACTGACTTATTTCACTTAGCATAATACCCTCCAGTTCCATCCATGTTGTTGCAAATGGCAAGATTTCATTCTTTCTCATTGTTGAGTCGTATTCCATTGTTTACATATACCACATCTTCTTTATCCATCAGTTGATGGACATTTGGGCTCTTTCCATAATTGACAGCACTGCTATCAACATTGGGGTACATGTGCCCCTGTGAATTAGCACTCCTGTATCCTTTGGATAAATTCTTAGTACTGTTATTTCTGGGTCATAGGGTAATTCTATTTTTAATTTTTTGAGGAACCTCCACACTGTTTTCCAGAGTGGCTATACCAGTTTGCATTGCTACTGACAGTGCAAGAGGGTTCCCCTTTTTCCACATCCTTACGAACCTCTGTAGTTTCCTGAGTTGTTAATTTTAGCCACTGTGACCAGTGTGAGGTAGTATCTCAGTGTGGTTTTGATTTATATTTCCCTGATGATGAGTGATGTTGAGAGTCTTTTCATGTGGCTGTTGGCCATCTGGATGTCTTCTTTTGAAAAGTGTCTATTCATGTCCTCTGCCCATTTCTTCCTTATTTTTTTTATTTATTTATTTTTTTTACATGTTGAGTTTGGTGTTCTTTCTAGATTTTAGATACTGACCCTTTATCTGATATGTCATTTGCAAATATCTTCTCCCATTCCATTGGTTGCCTTATAATTTTGCTGATTGTTTTCCTTTGCAGTGCAGAAGCTTCTTATCTTGATGAGGTCCCAATAGTTCATTTTTGCTTTTATTTTCCTTGCTTTCCGGCATTTGCTGTGGCCAAGGTCAAAGAGTTGCTGCCTGTTTTCTCCCCTAGGATTTTATTGTTCCCTGTCTCACATTTAGGTCTGTCATCCATTTCGAGTTTATTTTTGTATATGGTGTAAGAAAGTGGTCAGTTTCATTCTTTTGCATGTTGCTGTCCAGTTCTCCCAGCACCATTTGCTAAAGAGAGTGTCTTTTTTCCACTGAATACTCTTTCCTGTTTTGTCAGAGATTAGTTGGCCATATATTTGTATGTGGGCCCAATTCTGCATTCTGGTCCATTGGTCTATGTGTCTTTTTTTGTGCCAGTACCACGGTGTCTTGATGATTATAGCTTTGTAGTATGGGCTAAAGCCCAGGATTGTGATGCTTCCAGCTTTGGTTTTCTTTTTCAACATTACTTTGGCTATTCGGGTCTTTTGTGGTTCCATACAAATTTAGGTTTGTTTGTTCTAGCTCTAAGAATGCTGGTACTACTTTGATTAGGATTGCATTGAATGTGTAGATTGCTTTGGGTAGTATCGACATTTTAACAATATTTGTTCTTCCAATCCATAAGCATGGAATGTTTTTCCATTTCTTTGTGTTCTTTTCAATTTCTTTCATAAGTTTTCTATAGTTTTCAGCATACAGATCTTTAACTTCCTTGGTTAGGTTTATTCCTAGGTATTTTATGGTTTTTGGTGCAATTGTAAATGGTATTGATTCCTTGATATCTTTTTCTTTTTTATCAACGTTTTTTTTTTAATTTATTTTTGGGACAGAGAGAGACAGAGCATGAATGGGGGAGGGGCAGAGAGAGAGGGAGACACAGAATCGGAAACAGGCTCCAGGCTCCGAGCCATCAGCCCAGAGCCTGACGCGGGGCTCGAACTCACGGACCGTGAGATCGTGACCTGGCTGAAGTCGGACGCTTAACCGACTGCGCCACCCAGGCGCCCCACTTTTTCTTTTTTAAATGATTATTTATTTTGAGAGAGACAGAGACACAGCATGAGTCAGGGAGGGGCAAAGAGAGGGAGACACAGAATCCCAAGCGGCCTCCAGGCTCTGAGCTGTCAGCACAGAGCCAGACATAGGGCTTGAACTCACAAACTGCGAGATCATGACCTGAGCAGAAGTCAAACACTTAACCGACTGAGCCACCCAGGTGCCCCTCTTGATACCTTTTTATGTTGCTTCATTATTGGTGTATACAAATGCAACCAGTTCTTGTACATTGATTTTATATCCTGCGGCTTTGCTGAATTCATGGATCAGTTCTGGCAGTTTTTTGGTGGAGTCTTTTGGGTTTTCTATGTAGAGTATCATGTCATCTGCAAAAAGTGAAAGTTTTGATTTCTTCTTTGCCACTTTGGATACCTTTTGTTTCATTTTGTTTGATTGCTGAGGTTAAGACTTCCAAAACTATGTTAAACAACAGTGGTGTGAGTTGAATATTAGTTTTCACATACACTTACTATTGGTATATCTTCTATTATTGGAAAAGTAGTAATATTAGATAACTTTTTTAAAGTGTATTTATTTATTTTAAGAGGATAGAGAGAATCTCAAGCAGGCTCTGTGCTGCCAGCACAGAGCCCGACATGTGGCTTGAACTCATGAACTGTGAGATCATGACCTGAGCTGAAATCAAGAGTCAGATGCTTAACTGACTGAGCCACCCTGGCACCCCTAGATAAATTTTTATTGACAATACTGGGACAGAAAAAATTGAAATAGTTTTTAAAAAGCCACAGTTCCATGATCATACTACAACTAAATGATTATTGTATATGTAAGCTGTAAAGATACTAATAGTATATAAGTGATGCAATATTTTTGTTTTTGGAAATAAATATACATGTAATATATATATAAAGGAAGTATTCATGGGGCGCCTGGGTGGCTCAGTTGGTTGAGCATCCAACTTCGGCTCAGGTCATCTCACGGTCCATGAGTTTGAGCCCCGCGTTGGGCTCTGTGCTGGCAGCTCAGAGCCTGGAGCCTGCTTCTGATTCTCTCGCTGCACCTCCCCTGCTTGCTCTTGCTCTCTCTCAAAAATAAATAAAACAGTAAACAAAATTTTTTTAAAAGGGAAGTATTCATATTCTCCTACCTAGAATTAATTCTAAATACGTGTTGACATTTTTGCTTATAGTTATCCTTGTTTTCTGTTTTCTATTTTTATATTTTGATTAAACTATAGTTGACACACTATGTTAATATTAATTTCAAGCATACAACTCAGTGGGTAATGCTATGCTTACCATACAGTGCTATTACAACACCATTAAGTGTATTTCCTAAGCTGCACTTTTTGTCATCCCTGTGAGTTATTCGTGCCATAACTGGAAGCCTGTACCTCCTACTCCCCTCTACTCATTTTGCCCATCCCGGACACCCCTCCTTTCTGGCAGTTATCAGTTCTTTGTAGTTATGGGTCTGTTTCTGCTTTTTGTTTGTTGGTGGACTTTTAAGTTGTTTTTAACTCTTGGCTATTATGATTAGGACTTTCATGAGCAGTCATGTACGAGTATTTGAGTACCTGTTTTCAGTTCTTTTAGGTATATATTTAGGAATAGAAATGCTGGGTCATATGATAATTTTATGTTTAACTTTTTGGGAATCACTAAATTGTTTTCTAAAGTGTCTGCACCATTTAACATTCCCATCAGCAATATAGGAGGAATCCAGTTTCTTCACGTTGCTGCTAATAATTATTATTTTCTGTTTTTTGGGGTGTTGTCTTAATAGTGGGTGTGAAGTGATATTGTTTTTGTTTTTTAAGGTTTATTTATTTTTGAGAGAGAGACAGAGACAGAGATAGAGTGGGAGTAGGGGAGGGGCAGAGAGAGAAGAAGACACAGAATCCAAAGCAGGGCCTAGGCTCCGAACTGTGTCAGCATAGAGCCTGACATGGGCCACAAACCCACGAACCAAGAGATCATGACCCAAGGTGAAGCCGGACACTCAACCAACTGAGCCACCCAGGTGCTGCCATTATGGTTTTGATTTTCATTTCCCTGGTGGCTAATGATGTTGGGCATCTTTTCATATGTTTGGTGCCCATTTATTTGTAATCTTTAGGAAAATGTCTGCTCAGATCCTTTGCTCAATTTGAAATTGGGTTGTCTTTTTGTGTTTGAGTTGTAAGAGTTCTATATATATTCTGGACACTAGACCCTTTTTCTAGGAAATAAATACTTCTTTCTGGGTTTTCTACTTGCCACAAGTTGTTTGTAGTGATTTGCTTATTTTTTTAAAATACTGCTGCATTTGCAGATACATTCCGTTTATTAAAAAATATATACTTTTTAATATTTATTTATTTTTGAGAGAGAGAGAGAGAGAGAGAGACAGAGCTCGAGAGGGGAAGGGCCAGAGAGAGAGGGAGACACAGAATCCCAAGTAGGCTCCAGGCTCTGAGCTGTCAGCACAGAGCCAGACGCAGGGGTTGAACTCACAAACTGCGAGATCATGACCTGAGCTGAAGACAGATGCTTAACCGACTGAGCCACCCAGGCACCCCATTCCCTGTTTATTTTTAATATAATTTGTGCCTCCCCCAACATTTCCTCCCTTCCATAGTTTGTTTTTTAAGAGAATCATCTTATGACTTTTAATTTTTATTTTGTATTAATTTTTTTAAAGTAGGCTTCACTCCCTGTGTGTAGCCCAATGACCCTAAGATCAAGACCTGCTCAGATATAAAGAATCTGTCTCTTAACTGACTCAGCCACTCAAGCACCCAACTTGTGATTTTTTTTAAATCCTCTTTTGTGTCATTGCTTTTTTGTTTCATTAATTTCAGTTCTTAGGTATTTTTTCTATCTACTTTTTTTACTTTAATTTAGTGTTCACTGTTTTTCCAGCCTTTTTCAGTAAGCATTTAAGATTACACTTTTTTTTCTATATATTTAGCTGAATGTATCCCATAAATTTTAAAGGTAAAATATCTTACTCAGTTTTAAGAATTTTATTCCCGTTATCATTTATTTAGAAATATATGTTTTTTAATTTGTAAGCTTTTAGTACATATCAGTTTCATAAAAGTTCTCAGTGTACTTGAGGATCACTTGTGCTAATTTTGGTTGCAGAGTTTTCTATATGTCTGTTAGGTTAGATAGGGCTTTAGTTGTTTTGTTCACATTGTCTGTATGCTTGCTAATTTTTGATCTGCTGAGTTACTAAGAGAAGTGTGGATTTCTTATAGTTCAGTCGATTTTTGCTTCATATGTTTTTAAGACACAAAGCTATAGTTTCTTTGTGGTGAACTGAACCTTCATCATTCTTTAGAGACAGTATCCTTAGTAATGCTTTTTGCCTTAGATATAGTTTGTCTGATAGTAAGAGGGCTATGCCAGAGTCCTCCTTTTTAGTTTTTTTACATGGTATATATTTTTCTGTCCTTTGTGAGTCTTTATGGTTAGAAAGCTTATAGCTGGATTTTATGTATTTTAAATTTATTTTCATCTTAAAAAATTTTTTAATGTTTATTTTTGAGAGAGGGAGAGACAGAGCACAAGTGGGGGAGGGGCAGAGAGAGGAGGGGAGACAGAATCCGAAGTGGGCTCCAGGCTCCGAGCTGTCAGCACAGAGCCTGATGTGAGGCTTGAACTCACAAACTGCAAGATTATGACCTGAGCTGAAGTCAGATACTCAACTGACTGAGCCACCCAGGCACACATTTCATGATCTTTTTTAAGTGGCAATCTGGATTTATTTCTACATTATTTGTGATTCCTATTCTTCCTGGTTCTCCTTATCGCTCTTTCTTTCTTGTATATTGATTGGGCTTTTTAAATTCCATTTTGCCTTTCCTTGTAGCCCCTCCCCCATCCTATCACACATGCACTGGTTTGGAATTTATTCACAAATTTTTACAAAATGTGTATACATAACTCAAAGTCTGTCAGTATCTTCTCACTTAACCCCCCAAATACTAGGACCTTAGGATATCTGAGATCAGAATATATTTTTCTTCATTATTGGCTGGTATTTTAGTTCTGTCTTTTCTTTTCCCCCCTTAAATTTCCATTCTATACAGTCAGTGTTAAATTTAGATTTGCCCATATGCTTACCAGTTTCTTAGCTATTGATTCCTTCTTCCTGAATATTCTTTAGGAGTTCTTTTATTGGCAGTCTGTTAGTCAGGTTTTGTTTGTTTGAAAATGTGTATTTCATCCATGTTCTTGAGGGATATTTTTTGTGGGTATACATTCCAGGTTGAAGATTAACAGTTATTTTTCCTTAATATCTATGAGATTGTATTGTGCTGTCCTTTGGCTTGCATTATTATTGTTTAGAAGTCTTGGTTCCAGATACTGATTCCTTTCACTGTTCTGTGTCCAAAGGTGGATTTCTTTTTCTTTTTCCTGTTTGGATTTACTGTGTTTTCTTAATCAGAGAATTCATGTCTTTTATCAATTTTGGAAAATTATCAATCATTACCTCTTTGAATGTTGTGCTCCTTCATTCTCTTCTCCTAAAACTGTGTTTGGACATATGTTACACTTTCACATTTTTTTTTCTGCCATGTGTCTGTGCTGCTCTCTTTGTGATTACTTCAGATGTTCCAATTCACTGAGTGTCTCTTCAGCTCTGATATGATGTTTAACCAGTCCATAGGGTTTTTGTTTTCAGTGATTACATTTTTTATTTATAAAAGTTATTTGGTTCATTTCTAACTCTGCTTAGACCTTTTTTTTTTAAATAATATTTTGTTCTTTGCTCATGTGTTCCATTCTCTATTATATTACTTTAAACACTTTAATATACTTAAAAACATTTTTTTAATGTTTATTTATTTTTTAGAGAGAGAGAGAGTGCACAAGTTGGGGAAGGGGAGAGAGGGAGACACAGAATCTGAAGCAAGCTCCAAGCTTTGAGCTGTTCACACAGAGCCCGATGTGGGGCTCGAATCCATGAACCTGCGAGATCATGACCTGAGCCGAAGTCAGTCGCTTAACTGACTGAGCCACCCAAGTGCCCCAACATTTTAATATACTTAACATTCCATGTCTAAAATTTCTTGGTTTAAATCTGCTCCTTGTTTCTGCAGAGGTTTTTTTTGTTTGTTTTGTTTTGTTTTTTCTGTTTTTACTCTCACTGTTGGTGGCTTCTTTCCTTGTCCATTGTTTATTTTAAATGTTTATTTATTTATTTAGAGAGAGTGGGGGAGGGGCAGAGAAAGAGAGGAAAGAGAAAGAATATCAAGCAGGTTCAGTGCTGTCAGCATAGAGCCCAGCGTGGGGCTTGATCCCCTGAACCTCGAGATCATGACCTGAGCTGAAATCAAGAGTCAGACTCTTAGGCCCCTGTTATGTATATTTAGATTACGAATTCTCATCTATTTGGGTTCTGTCTGTGCAGATTATACACCACCCCCCATATAAAATTTGCCCTTTTGCTTTTGCCATATGTCCCACATTGTAATTAAGCCAGGAACACTTTTCTTTTTTAAGTGTATTTATTAATTTTGAGAGAGAGTGCAAGCAGGGGAGGGACGGAGAGAGAGGGAGAGAATCCCAAGCAGGCTCCATGTTGTAAGTGCAGACCCTGACACTGGGCTCAAACTTGTGAACCATGAGATCATGACCTGAACCAAAATCAAGAGTCGGATGCTTAACAGATGCTTAACTGACTGAGCCACCCAGGTGCCCCTGGTACAGGTAATTTGATTCAAAGGTATCTCTTCTCTTCTCTTCTCTGGTATATTGTTTATTCATATTTAAATGATAGTATGAGGATCTTTCTTTCTTTGTTCTTTGATCTTTTTTCTGAATTTCATCTTCCCATTTTGGAGTTCCAAGCCTGGGTTTCTTTTCCTCCATCTTTTTTGTGTAGTCTGATGTAATGAGTGTGTGGGTTTTCCTGGTGATAGGTGGGTGATGTTGTTGGAAAGACAACTAGAGACTAAAGGTCATATGTCTTGGTTCTGGGTTAGAATACTGAGTGTGGTGGTATATTTTAATATCCCAGATTGTTTGGGAGGGGTGATGTCTTGCTGAAGGGTACCCTGTTTGGAGTGTGGGCCTAGAGTGTTTTAGTGCATTAGGACCCAGTCATTCACTTTCCCTGTTTCACTCCAGTCTCCTCAGCAGTGCTTTCACAACAGTATTTCCCCTTCCCGAGGAAGGAAAATGGAAGGATACCCATTCAACTTTCTTCTCTCCAGATTTGGGATTACTAGTGATGATTCTCAGGGTTAATTTACCAATGAATGGGCTTCTGGAAGGTGGGTGAGGAAAGGAATATGATTTGGCTCTGCGTCACTTCTTTTTAAGTTCATTGGAAGAGGCAAATTCTTTAGCTATGTCAATCCACCCTTGTTGCATTATTTTCCCTGAAATTATCCTAACTCTTAGTTCTTGTTTCTGCATCATCTTCACTGTCTGTTTGAATAAACTGTATGATATTACTGAGGTACCATTGTGCAAATATTGTGATGTTTTATCATTTCTGGGTTCTGCTGTAACGGATAAATCTGCAGAGATCTTATTCATCCCTGTGTAGCTTTGCATCTGTTGCATTATTCCTTAGGTTGAATTCCTGGGAGTAGAATTGCTGTGTCAAAGGGTGTAACAAATATCTCTGAAACTTGTCGAATATTGCTTTTTTTCTAAAGGTTATAACAACTTAGGTTCTCACCAGAAATGAATGAGTACACTAATTTCACTGTAGCCTCATTAGTATTTGATGGTAATATTTTTCTTAAAAAAAAAAAATAACTGTAGAATAAGATCTTAAGGTTGCTTAAATATTCATATCTTTTACTGTTGAGCTTTAGCATTTTCCTGTGGGTTAGTTTACTACTTATTTTACTACTTTCTCATTTGTGAATTGTATGTTTTCATATTTGCCCATTGAATGACCTTGATATTTTTCTCATACATGCAAAACCAAGTTCCTTTATAAAAGAAAGTATTTAACCTTTCTATTTTTACATTTTTTTACAAATATAATTAAATCTCTTAGCAGTTTCAACTGAGAAATTTATGTGAATTTATGTGATAAACTGAGAAATTAAGGTAACTTTTTTGGTTAGCTTTTTGTAACTTTAATTCCTTTTTCTTGTGTTTGCCTTTGGTATGTGAGGAAGGTGTGTTCTCATTAAGTAGAAAGTAATTGGAAAGAAATTATATTAACCCCATGTACTAAGGTGTTTTGTTTTTTTAGAGAGAGAAAGAATGTGGGGAAGAGGGTCAGTGGGAGAGAGAGGGACAGAGAGAGAATCTTAAGTAGGCTCCACACTTTGTGCTGAGCCTGACAAAACCCACGGTTCTGATGCCAGGACCCTGGGATCATGACCTGAGTCAAAATCAAGAGTTGGATACTCAACTAACTGAGCCACCCAGGCACCCCGCCAACCCCCCACCCAATTTGTTTGCTAAATTAAAATAAATCTCCTTGGGACACCTGGGTGACTCAGTTGGTTAAGCAGCCGACCCTTGATTTCGTCTCAGGTCATGATCTCATGGTTCATGAGTTCCAGCTCTGCACTCACAGCACCTGCTTTGGATCCTCTGTCTCCCTCTCTCTGCCCCTCCCCCATGTGTGTGCCTACTCTGTCTGTCAAATATAAATAAATGTTAAAAAAAAAAAAATTTCCTTGTCTTCAAGTAGGCTCTATACCCATTGTGGGGCTTGAATAGGAGTCGCATGCTGTACTGACCAAGCCAGTCAAGCGCCCCTAATTTTTTTTTTTTAAGATTTTATTTTTAAGTAATGTCTATAGCCAACGTGGGGCTTGAATTTACAACCCAGAGATCAGGAGTTGCATGCTTCCCCGACTGAGCCAGCCACACACTCCTCCCCTAATCCTTTTTAATAGTTCTTAATGGCTGTAAGGATATGCTTCATTCATTTTTAAAAATATTCTGATTGTCTCTGGTTTTTAGTCATTTTGTTTCAAAAAGGGATTCCTATTGGACTGTCACTAGGAATGAGGAAATGTTAATGTTTGATTTAGTTTCCTCTTTTCATAGTTTACCTTTTTGCTTACCAATCGTTTTAAATATTCCAATAAGCAGTTATATATATATATATATATATATATATATATATATATATAAAGTCCTCTATAGTGGGGTGTGTGGGTGGCTCAGTGGGTTAAGTGTACAACTTTTGATTTCGGCTTAGGTCATGATCTTGAGGTTGGTTGGTTTGGGCCCCATGTCGGGCTTTGCGCTGATTGTGTGAGGTCTGCTTTGCGCTGATTGTGTGAGGTCTGCTTGGGATTCTCTCCCTCCCTCCCTCTCTGCCCCTCCCCGCTTGCTCTCCCTCTCTCTCAAAACTAAATAAACAAAAATAAAAAAATAAAAGTCCTATATAGGGCACCTGGGTGGCTCAGTCCATTGAATGTTGGACTCTTTATTTCGACTCAGGTCATGATCTTATGGTCGTGAGATCACAGCCCGAAGTCAGGCTCTGTGCTGGGCATGGAGCCTGCTTAAGATTCTCTCTCCCCCTGCCCTTCCCCAACTTGTGAATCTGCATGGGTGTCCTTGCTCGCGCTCTCTCTCGCTCTCTCTCTCTCTCTCCCTCCCTCTCTCCCTCCCTCAAAAATATATAAATAAGTAAATTGTGAGTTTAACATAAAAGTCTTATATAATTAAGACTTTGTTTCTAAATACCTTGTGTATACATTTGCCATTGTAAGTGAGATCTGTCTTTCATTATGATTTCTTGCTGGCTGTTATTGATAAGAATTTAGGGGAAACAAAGTACTTGAGAGATTTTAATGAACTTACCATTTTAAGAAATAAAATTCGATAGTTTTTTTGTAAACTTTGAGATCTTAAGATGCATCCTTGGTTTGGGTAAAAACTACACATTCTGTTATAGGCTATGAACATTGAACATTGTTTAGTAATGTTTAGGAAGAATGTAGTGAACATTGTTTAGGGGGAACTGTAATTAAAAATACTGAATGCTGCTAGTGAAAGAGGCACTGCATTTTTTCATCCAAGTAACTTTTGGACATCTAGAGCTCTATAAGCTCCTTATAAACAGGATTTTAGATCTCCTAATAAATAGAAACTCTTTAAAGTATTGGCTGAGTAACTTAAAACATAAGTTTAACTCAAAACACAGTGACATTTAAATGAAAGAAAAGAATACATTGGGATTCTTTACCCATCATTTATAAAATGTAGCTATTCTTGGGGCTGTTCTCAGGGCGCCTAGATAGCGCCTAGATAGCTTAGTTGGTTAAGCTTCCAACTTCAGCTAAGGTCATGATCCCGCATTTGGTTTGTGAGTTCCAGTCCCGCGTCGGGCTCTATGCTGACAGCTCAGTCTGGAGCCTGCTTCAGATTCGGTGTCTCTCTCTCTCTGCCTCTCTGTCTCAAAGAATAAACAAACATTAAAAAAAAAAATGCTGCTCTTCTTTGTTCTGTCGGTAGGTGGAAAACCATGAATTCCTTGTAAAACCTTCATTTGATCCTAATCTGAGTGAATTAAGAGAAATAATGGATGACTTGGAAAAGAAGATGCAGTCAACATTAGTAAGTGCAGCAAGAGATCTAGGTAAGAAGGGTTCGTTGCACGTTTTTGTCTATACAGTATCCACACTGGTGCCAGAATTACTTCCCAGGAGGACACAGTGGATCTTGCCAGTTCCTTGTTTAAATTGCCAGGCCTTTCTTCTGCACAGTAAAATTACAAACACTTCAGGTTAACATACAGGAATACTTTGCATTCAGAGCCACACCCTCTTCCAGACTTCTCTCTTACTAACTCGCTAACCCAAGGATGATCCCACATTCCTTCCAGACAGTTCAACCAAGAGTCCCTTGCATTATTTCCTTTAAACAGGATCTGCATTAAACGTCACCTCCACTACAAGCCTAATTCTACTAGGAATAGTTCTTTGATTTGGCTTTGAGGTTCCCCACTACTTCAATAACTTCAGCTTTTTTTTTTTTTTTTAATGGCTGCCTTCCCTACCAGATTATTAATTCCCCCAATTAGTCTCAGACTATTCACACAGATTTGTTCTGAATTTGTAAACCTCTTTGCTTTGAGCATCTCTCACATGTATGTTAAATGAATAAATAAATCTTAGCATATTAGAAGACCCCTTGAGCAGTAATACTTAAACTTTTGAAGAATCTGATGAAAGTTATGAATCCTCTTTCCTGAAATATGTCCATACCTACATATACAAAAAGTTTTGCAAATAGTTTCCATGGAGAATTCATGTATGGACTAGACCCTAGGTAAAGAATCTTTGCCTTACTTTACTTCTCGTTTCATAGCGCGGTCTACATTTTTTCTACAGTCTCTTTCCTCTCCAGGACAGTGATTTCCTCCCCAGTCCAGTGAGGTCTGTCTTTAGTTGTTTGCTGCTACTGATATTTCATAGCCATGCTTTAGCAGTTAAATTTGTAGGTATGATCTCTCTTCTGGTTTGTACTCTAAAGATCACATTGATGTGCAAGATGATGAGGACAGACTTAGAGAAACTTAAAAATCTTAGGTGTACAAACTCTAGCTGATTGATAATTGCTTATTTTGTGAAGTTTCCTACCCTTAACAGAAAATACATGTCATAGTTTTTCTAGAGTTTCATTGTCAAGAGTCTTAAGTTTTTGTTTGGAAAGTGTATTTGTTCACTTTAATCATCCTTTATAATAGTTCCAGAGAAATGCTTTAGTGAAGTAAAGAACCCTGGTGCAGAACTCTCTAAGGGAAGGGGCCATATCTTAGCCCACTGCTGTACTCTGCACCTTCGGATGGGTATACCCAGAAAGCGCTTCGACATCAGAAGCTAATAACATTAATGCAAGAGTTTAAGGATTTTATAGACAGCCTTCATTCATGTAGTTTTTGAATGAAGTAAAGTTTGACTCTTTCCCAGTTAATCTTAATAATTTCCGCTACACTGTCTTGCCATAAAAGTATGTTTTTCACCATTTAGAGTTAATTATTTTAAACATTTTATTAAAAAATGGCTCTAGACATCTGTAACATACTCGTTCTTTATTTCCTTATCCTGAAGGCTTGGATCCTGGCAAACAGATTAAGCTGGATTCCAGTGCACAGTTTGGTTATTACTTCCGTGTAACGTGTAAGGAAGAAAAAGTCCTTCGTAACAATAAAAACTTCAGTACAGTAGATATCCAGAAGAATGGTGTTAAATTTACCAACAGGTTTGTATTTATATTACTTTATTAAGTCTTCAGTAGTTCCATGGAACTAAATTGTTCTGTGAAACGTGAATGCTCTATGATAAGGAAGTTTTTACCTTATTAATTGATACAAGGCATAAGGTAAGAGTGAAACGTTATTTTCTTATAAGAGCCTAGTCAGGTGTTCCAACACCCCCGTGTTAAATAACTCTTCTCTTCCTCATTGACTGAAGTGACACTTTGGATCTGTTTTTAAGATTCTTTCACATGTCTGTCCCATAATTCTTTTGTCAATATGAAATAGATTAATTATATTACAGTTATTTATACTATACTTCTATATCTGTTAGAGTTAGTTTCCCATCATATCTCTGCTTTATAGTTATTTTCATGTTTGGTTTTTCTAAGAAAACTTTGCTATAATTTATCAATTAAAAAAAATTCTATATCAATTGGATCTATAAATTAGTTTAGGGAGATGCCTACCAGCCTTAGCAAGGTCACTCATTAGATTATTGCTTTTTAAAAAATTTCTCTTTCTGGGGGCGCCTGGGTGGCTCAGGCAGTTAAGCGTTTG
Source organism: Panthera uncia (assembly GCF_023721935.1). Lineage (NCBI taxonomy): Eukaryota > Metazoa > Chordata > Mammalia > Carnivora > Felidae > Panthera > Panthera uncia. The sequence continues at coordinate 65,174,709 of NW_026057578.1, forward strand.
ACTTAGGCTCAGGTCATGATCTTGTGGTTCGTGGCTTCGGGCCCCACGTCAGGTTCTGTGCTAATAGCTCAGATCCTGGAGCCTGCTTCAGATTCTGTGTCTCCCTCTCTCTCTGCTCCTCCTCTACTCGTTCTCTCTGTCTCTCTCTCTCTCAAAAATAAACATTGACAAAAGATTTTGCGAGTTTTTCTTTTCCTTCACTGATGTTAAGTTTCTGAGGCAAATTATGTATGGGTGAAAAAAGAATTATTTTAAAATAAATCTTCTGTGGAGCTCCTGGATAGATCAGTCGGTTAAGTGTCCAACTCTTGGTTTCAGCTCAGGTCATGATCTCACAGTTTGTGAGTTTGAGCCCCGTGTTGGGCTCTGTGCTAGTAGGGCATAGCCTGCTCTGGATTCTTTCTCTCTCCATCTCTCTCTGCCCCTCCCCCACACTTGCTCTCTATGTCTCTCTCTCAAAAATAAACTTAAAAAAATTTGTTTTCATAAATAAAATAAATCTTCCATTACTTGGGTGGGGACATTTATCTTTTTCCTTCTGTACTATATTAGAATTTATGGCAGCCTAACACCCACCCCTCTTCAATAGTCCCTGTACTTTACAGGTAGTTTTTGTATATGTGATCCCCTTTTATCCATTTATTTAGCAAGTCTTTGAGTGCCTCTTATGTGCAGACATTATTCTAAGTGTTCAGACACCCCAGGAATGAAAACAATCCATCTGTTAGATTTCTCATTACAATTCTGAAATAAATAGGTTTATTTCTCTCATTTTTTACATGAAGCTGAAACTCCCAATTTCCCAGGGTTAGACAGCTAGCAACATTAGATACTCACTCCTAGATCTCCTGTCGCTAAATTTAGTAGTAGTTGTTTTTCCAGTAAACTATCCCTGACTCGAGAAATATATATGTATATTTTGGCTTAGATAAGGCAGAACTTGTGGGGTGTTATAACCGTCTTTGAAGCACACCATTGATTAATTTATAATATATGTAGAAGAGATAGAACTGATTGCATTTATTCCAAAAGTTGTGGAAAATTTATTAATTCATTTTGGTCAGCAAATGAAACGTTTGCTGTGTATCTGAGTCTTTGATCATATAATTTTCCTTCTTCCTTTTTTTTGTAATGTTTATTTATTTTTGAGAGAGAGAGAGTAAATGTGGGGGAAGTACAGAGAGAGAGGGAGACCGAGGATCTGAAGCTGGCTCTGCGCTGACAACTCACAAACCACAAGATCATGACCTGAGCTGAAGTCCAACTGAGCCACCCAGGCACCTCTATGATTTTCCTTCTTAAAAACTTCCAGTGTCTGTCTGCCATCCAGAAAAATCTGGAACCTGTATTGTAACCTGCACAGTCTTGTCCCTGGCCCCCTCCACTTTCCTCTGTTGCTACTCTTCCTTCACATAGTGGTCTCACTTTTATAATATCTTTGCCTCTTGTTTTTCTTCCTTTAATTCTTTCTCTTTGCCTGTTTCATAGTCTGCTGCTGCTCCTTGCCTGTGCACTGTTCTTGAGCTGTGTATGTGTATTATGCCATTGGCTAATCCATCAACTTCACAATTATTGCCTTGGTTGATGCCCTCCTTCATCTAGTGAATGCTTCCCCCTTTTTGTCTTCTCCTCTGTGCCCCCCATCTTGTTTTTTTGTTTTTAAGTTTATTTATTTATTTGTTTTGAGAGAGAGGCAGCATGAGTAGGGATGGGGCGCAGAGAGAGAGAGAGAGAGAGAGAGAGAGAGAGAGAAAGGATCTCAAACAGGCTCTGTGCTTTCAGCGCAGAGGCCAATGTGGGGCTTGAACTCACGAAACTGTGAGATCATGACCTGAACCGAAACTGAGAGTCGGATGCTTAACCAACTGAGCCCCTCAGGCACCTCATTGTCTTTTTGTTTTCAATGTCCTTCCCTTCCTTTGATATTAGTGAATGTTTTTCCTTCACTTTATTATCTTTCTTCACTTTTTATTTCAACCTATAGTTTCATTTTTTCTTAACTCAATGAGATTTGGTTTTCAAAACATTTTCCTTACTTTGACAGCCTTCAGTATCAAAAGAAGGGCTCTTCTAAACAGCGTAAATGTTAACATAGTGAATTCCAGCCACATCTTCTCCTAATGAGTTGCCCATTTTCTACTCACATTTTCATTTTAATTATTGTTTTGGTTCTTTAGAGGATAGATACTCTGTATATATTTTATGTAGTACGTATTACCTCCAGTAGATGTTTTGATATTTTTAATAATATCATTATCTTGATTTGCAGTAAACTGACTTCTCTCAATGAAGAGTATACCAAAAATAAAACTGAGTATGAGGAAGCCCAGGATGCAATTGTTAAAGAAATTGTCAATATTTCTTCAGGTAAATTGAATAGACCAGTACATTAACTGTTCTGAATATAATCTGGTTTTTAGTAATAGAAACATCAGGATGTTTGAAAAGTGTTTTTTTAACAGCTGTTAAATGTTGTGACTGTTTATTATGTTAGACTGCGTATAAGTATTTTATAGGTATTGTGGTGGGACAAGTAGCTGGAAGTTACTCTTGTAAGTAGAAAGATAAGTTAGTGCAGGCTAAGGAATGCAATGGGAACAGCCTGAAAAACAGATATACATAAAAGCGCAATTTATTGTTTTGTTTGTTTTTTTGTTTTTAAAGCACAAATTTATTGTAACAAGGAAAAGAAACACCAAGGGTTATAAGGCACTAATAATGTTAGATTATTTATGAGTTCATGCTCTAAGTTTTGGAAATAAGTACCACTGAAAAACAAATAGAAATTACACATGAGGCAAGAAGTCTTCTTTTGGGTTTTGTGTGCCATTTTGCAGATTTCCAGAGTTTATTCTAGAGGGCACTGTTGAGCAGACTGCATGACATGACACTGTGGTATTGCCTGTAGCACGGAATGAATGTGTGGTTAGCACAGGGTAGGGCTGATATGTTAAACTGGAAGGCTTTGCCTGTCATCACGGACACCTTTATTGTGCCTTTCAAAAAGATAACCAAAGAACTGCTTCAAACAAGTGATCAAAGTTGGCATCATCAATAATGGGACAAATGACATCATAAATAATGCTTCCTGATGTGATGTAGAGGGAAGAGCACGGTACTGCCCGTGAGGTATTCTTGACAAAAATATTTAACGTGATAATGAATGAGAAGGGAAAAACTTAGAATAATTTAGATTTGTGAGACACTACTTTTAAGGCCTGTACTCTTTAAAAATGTGTGTGTCGTGGAAGCAAAAAAGGAATGGGCAGGATCTGTTCTATCTAGATTAAAGAGACACAGCAAGCAAATGCAGTAGACAGTCCTTGATTGGACCTAGGAGTTGGAGGTAGGGAATAGCTATCAAGGACCTTGAGACAAATTGGCAAAGTTTAAAAGGAAATAATACGGTATTGGTGTCCTATTTCTTGGGTGTGTATTGTAAGTAGGAGGATGTCCTTGTTTTCATGCTGAATTATTTAGGAGTAAACAGTCATTTGAAAACTGTGTGTTTATATAATTCTGTAAATTATTTTACTATTAGGAATTTTCATAGTAAATCAGAAATACAAAACTTAAAGGGTTCTAATACACTTTATATATTGGTGTTGAGGTGAGTGAGATTTGTAAAGATTACATTTTTGCTTGGCAGTATCAGATAATCGTGGCATGACAGTCTCAGTTGAATTACATTCCTGAGTCTAGATTGCATTTTTAAGGATGCTGTAAATACTATATATTCACACTTCCTTAAAAAAAAAAAAAAATTACTAGCTCCTATTCATCAAGCACCTACTAGGTTAAAGCTGCTAGCTTTAAACATTTAAATGGAAGGGTTTTTTTATTTAGAGTTACCTTGAATTTAAATGAAGCCTTTTCTTGTCTAATATATGCATTATTTTTATTTTAAAATGTAATGGATCATTTTTGTAGTTTTCTACCTTGGCTATTATACCAGAAAAGGTAATGCTGTTAAGAGCCAGATGATGTAAGATACCAAGTATAGACTTAAGTAAGAGGCTTCGGTTTTCCTTTTTTAAAGTAATTACAGTAAGTACTCCATTAATATTTAAGTAATTTCACAGGTTCTTGTTCCTACATTATAGAGTAGTGTGAGCTGTTACTTTTTTTAAAAGAAGTACATGTTAGGTAAAACGGAATAAATTTGAAAATGGTGAAACAGTAAGAGAGTTATTTGTATTCAACCATTCATAAGTTAATTTTTATTTTCAAAACATTTTATCACTTTTATGGGAAACAAGGGAACCAAAGATGAATTATATATCCTGCCATTTGATTAAACTCATAAATGTTTTTCTAAAACACTATTCTCTTGAATGTCCTTTGAAGCTTTTGACACACTGATGCCCGTGTGATAGTTCTACATAATGTGTGTGTGTGTGTTATGTTACACCAACTCCTCCAAGCTATTAAAATTTAGAACCTATTCTATAAGTTTCGACCATTTTTATTGCTTAAACATGCATTGCCTGGCATGTGTCAGTGACTTTTTAGTGTACATAATAGCTTTTAGTATTAATGTTCTTGGAGAAGAGAATCTCATTGAAAGTGTTTTAAGTGACAATTAGGGATCTAAATTATGCTAAATTTCAACTGCATGTGATACTGATGGGAAGAAAAAACTCAAGTAACAGTTGTGTGGTCAAGTTTATACATGTACAGGCCTTGATGGTCACAGTATTATATTTTAAACCTAGTATTTGTATGTTTCCTAAGATAAGCAGCTGTGTGCTTTTTAATTTTAATGGATTTCGGTAAGGGAAGGCATCACACTCTATTTTTGAAATCTGTTCATACTAGGGGAAGATGTAGTAATACATTTTAAACTCGTGAGGTTTTAGGTATTCCTTTCAAATTTAGCATGGCAAACTTCTGTTAATATTTTAAGTATATAAATTAGAAAATGGATTTTAAATTCCCAAATAGGGAAGTTAAACATATTTCTCTGGCTGTTTATATGTATTTTTTTTCCAGTATTCCTATGCACATTTTCTGTTTTTATACAGGTTATGTAGAACCAATGCAGACACTCAATGATGTATTAGCTCAGCTAGATGCTGTTGTCAGCTTTGCACATGTGTCAAATGGAGCACCTGTTCCATATGTACGACCGGTCATTCTGGAGAAAGGACAAGGAAGAATTACGTTGAAAGCATCCAGACATGCTTGTGTTGAAGTTCAAGATGAAGTTGCATTTATTCCTAATGATGTTCACTTTGAAAAAGATAAACAGATGTTCCACATCATTACTGGTAAAACAAAAAAAAACACAAAACATCTAATTTATGGGCTTTTGGCGGGGGGTGGGGTGGGTGGGTAATGTTTCCTTTTTTTTTTTATTTTGGAGTGGAAATATTTAAGACTGATGAAGCAAATTCTAATCCTTGATGTTAGAAAAACAACATTAATCATACTGGTTAGTAATATATTCACATTTGGGTTAGAGGGAAGATTTGGAAGGAGGGGGAGGCCCGTATGAGAGAATGTCATCTTTATATAAAACTTCTGTTCCAAGGGGTTTATTAGTGTATTTAAAAATGAATTTTCGGGGCGCCTGGGTGGCTCAGTCGGTTAAGCGGCCGACTTCGGCTCAGGTCATGATCTCACGGTCCGTGAGTTCGAGCCCCGCATCGGGCTCTGTGCTGACAGCTCAGAGCCTGGAGCCTGTTTCAGATTCTGTGTCTCCCTCTCTCTCTGCCCCTCCCCTGTTCATGCTCTGTCTCTCTCTGTCTCAAAAATAAATAAACGTTAAAAAAAAAAATTAAAAAAAAAAAAATGAATTTTCGGGGCGCCTGGGTGGCTCAGTCGGTTAAGCTGCCGACTTCGGCTCAGGTCATGATCTCACAGTCCGTGAGTTCGAGCCCCGCGTCGGGCTCTGTGCTAACAGCTCAGAGCCTGGAGCCTGTTTCAGATTCTGTGTCTCCCCCTCTCTCTGACCCTCCCCCGTTCATGCTCTGTCTCTCTCTGTCTCAAAAATAAATAAAAACATTAAAAAAAAAAAATGAATTTTCCGGAGTGCCTAGGTGTCTCAGTCAGTTAAGCGTCTGACTCTAGATCTCAGCTCAGGTCTTGATCTCACAGTTATGAATTCAAGCCCCACGTTAGACTCCACTCTGGGCGTGAAGCCTACTTAAAAAAAAGAACATCCCTTCAACCTAAAGATTACCGTTAGCCAGAGGTCATTGAAGGTCAAGTAGAATGGACTGCTGGAATGACCTCAGCTTAAGGTAGCAGTTCTTTTAAAGACATGGGACTATATTCATGTGAAACTTGAGAAAAGTTTGCTTATAGACTAATGTTGCATGTTTCAAACTAAAGTGTTTTTAGATCTTAACCAGATTCTAGAAAACAGAAGTGGAGGGTGGGTGGGAGTCTTGGACAGATATATTGGGGGAATAGTCAGTGATAATATTCTAGTTCCCCAAACGGATTTTCAAGTTGTTAATATAATCTAACCCAAACAAAGAAATTGTACTTTTGCAGAAAATGGGGTTGTTTCTTAGGGCTTTAGTGTGGAGTTTAAGTAATTTGAAAGATTGGACCATACTGATCCATTCACTAATAGCCTTGTTTATTAATGAGTTATAGTGTTTAGTTAATTAATCATTTAGGTGTGTACTACTTTTCTGGATGACATCAAATTATCACGTAGGCGGTTCTGTGAGCTGTGAGAAAATCTATGGTTTTTCTAGGCAAATTACAGGTAAGGTATCTTTTTCATGGGTCCTCTTGATGAAGGGTGCAGTGTAGGTTTGACTGAAGAGAAAATACCATTACTTAGGCAGTTGGTGGTTCTGCTGCTTATATGCCATGTCATGTGACCTAGGTGATTAGTCATAAATGTGCAGTTGAAGACTAAAATTTATTAGCAGAAATAAATTTAATGATCTTGCTTTTCGATGTAATTTATTTTATAGGCCCTAATATGGGAGGTAAATCAACATATATTCGCCAAACTGGGGTGATAGTTCTCATGGCCCAGATTGGGTGTTTTGTGCCATGTGAGTCAGCAGAAGTGTCCATTGTGGACTGCATCTTAGCCCGAGTAGGGGCTGGCGACAGTCAGTTGAAAGGAGTCTCCACATTCATGGCTGAAATGCTAGAAACTGCTTCTATTCTCAGGTGAGTAAATTTCCCAGTCCCCTCAAAATGAAAATGAATGTCCCTGTCCTATGAGAAGTGCATCTGCAGATTCATCTATAAAACATCTGAGAACCTTCATCTAGTTTAATAGTTTTCTTATGAACTTTTGTCTTAAAGGGTGATTGGTAATAGTTGGGGAAAGCTTCTTTGATTTTTAAATTTGTCTTCTTAAGATTTCTGGCAGTTGTTCACCTTATAACCTCCGCCACTACTATGCTTTTGCTTGTGCTGTTCACAATTATGTGGAATGTTTACCCATGTCCTTTCCAATCTTTAAAGGCCTTAGTGACAGACATTCTACTTCTCTGATGTCTTTCCTTGTCACATAAGCCTCAGGTCATGGATATTTCTTCAACATGCCTTTAATTTTATTAGATTTTTTATTTTAGAGGTTACTAAAATCTCTTTGTTTCACTTTTAGGTGCTTCTTTAAAGGTAGGGAAGCTGTGCCTTCTGTTTCTTAGTATCTTCTAAAGTACATCACATATAGTAGATCCCTAGTAAATTACTATTGATGATTAGAGAGGTGGTACAAATATTTGGTATAGTAATTAGTCAATAAGCTAATATTTGTAATTTAAAAATTAAAGAAATAAGCAAAAGATGCCAGTGGCAATTCACAGAAAAATAAATGACCAGTAATCACATGAAGAACTGTTACATTCTCTGATTGAGGGAAAAAAATTCCCCTCCTTACATTTAGTTAAAAATGAGAAAAGAAAGAATGCTAATGTCTGATTGGTAGGGCTGCAGCAGGCACAGGAATTTACATGACCACCAGCTGTGCGTGCATGCAGGTGTCCATATGCTGACAGCCTTTTCCCATCCTCTTGTGGTATTAATCTCTAAAATCTTGGTTGATTTGATTGGCAAGAAATGAATGATAGCTGATTTATTTGGAAATTGATTACTGCTAGTGAGATTGGTAATTTAAAAAATACTCACTGTTTCCTTTTCCATAGTTGTTTATTTATGGCCATGCCCATTTTTTTAAGTTTCAGTGCTTTTTATTCACTGTTAAATTTTTTATATATTAAGATAATCTGTTATGTGTGTGGCGCATCTTTCCTATTACATTGCCTTAATTTTTTTTTTTTTTTTTGCATTACCACATATTATATAATGGGGAGTTTTCATTAATTATGTGTTTCAGGTCTGCAACCAAAGATTCTTTAATAATCATAGATGAACTGGGAAGAGGAACCTCTACTTACGATGGATTTGGATTAGCCTGGGCTATATCAGAGTACATTGCAACAAAGATTGGTGCTTTTTGCATGTTTGCAACACATTTTCATGAACTTACTGCCTTGGCCAATCAGATACCAACTGTTAATAACCTACATGTCACAGCACTAACTACCGAAGAGACCTTAACTATGCTGTATCAGGTGAAGAAAGGTGAGTGTGTACTGCTAGTGTACCGTAGATTCAGGTGTGACAGTGAGAAACTTACTACCCTTGACATCATCAGTGATTGCCTTATTCTAAGTATGAATTGTTGATATTTGTACAGAACACATTTACCTTTAAATTCATAATCTGGGTACAAGGATGTGGTACATTATTTATATTTCTGTGTCTCATAGTAGACATTCATCATAACACAGTTACAGAAAGAATAACTCTTCAACATTATCACAGAGGGTTTTGTGCTATCTCTACCATGGCAGCATGATTTCTTATCAGATTACCTACTGTCAATGACAATAATAAGCTTTGAAGTTCCAAGGCTTTTTAACAAACTATTTATTATATTATAATTATCTAATTGTTTTTTTTTTTTTTTTTTTAAGTTTATTTCTTCACTTTGAGAGATGGGGGCGGGAGCGGGGGGAGAGGAACAGAGAGGTAGAGAGAATCCTAAGCAGGCTCTGTGCTGTCAGCACAGAACCCTACTCGGGCCTTAATCTCACCAGCTGTGAGATCATGACCTGAACCAAGATCAAGCATTGGACGCTTAACCAACTGAGCCACCCAGGTGCCCCTAAAGAGTGTGTTACATGAACAGGTTCATTTAAAGGTAGGGTTTCCACAAATCCTGAAATTGTTAGTAGTTCTCACATACAGAATGACTTATTTGTTAGCATTTCATCCTTTCAGAAGAGTTTGTCATTTGTGGGTCTGGCAGCTAATAAGCTTACAGGGTTGATGAGATTAACATGCTTCCTAAACATTTCACCAATCATTGGAATAGTTTTTTCAGATGGCTTTCTGATTTTCCAGGAACATGTTTTCCTGCATCAGTGGGTTGCACATAAGTGAGATATATTTTTGGTTCTTTTATTCTTTGTTGCTTATGCTTCATTGGGAATCCTTTTGAGTTATTATTGATAAAAAATAAAGATACTTTTAGTTGGACCTGGAATTTAGCATGAAATTGAGGTTTCGTTTTGTTTTGTGTGATGAAGAAATGGGTTCAGAATTTTAAAAGACCAGATGATGTGAGGAGATGATAGGAATAAATCCATCCAATCCATCTCCAGCCCCAGAACATCAGAGATATGTAACTAGGCAAAAAAATTTTATAGTTGATACATAGTTGAGGCAAAAATGGAATCTCCATCTTAACTGTCTGCGAGCATCACTTGTATTAAACGTCTGGAAGGAATGTCTTAAGTCAGTTTATTTTCTGCAAATGGGGATGAAGATAAGCTACCTAATCAATAAATTTACTAGTGACTTGGGTCAAAAATTCCATTTTTTGGAATTTTTGCAGTAGTTTAGACTCAGTAGTCATGTGTTTGCAGTAGTTTAGAATCAGAATAAGACTATGTAAGAATGGTAAGTAACTTTTCTAAGACCAGTATTGTAAATATTTATATTTATCTAGCCAATTTTCTGAAGTCATTATCTCTAGAAAATGATGTAGGCAGATCTAGAGGATAGACCATTGAGTAATAAGTCTGTATATTTTGAATTAAATGCTCTTAATTAGTGACACACATTTATCTTTTTTTTTCTTAATACTTTATTTAGTTCCTCACTTATGAAATGAGAAGACCTCAGGAAGATTGAATTGATTAATTTTTCTTCACAATCTGATATTTGTGTAGACCTTTGAGGGTTCTTATCAACCTTTTTTTCCCTGATATTTTTCCTACTACATTTGTTAAGGATAGAATATAACATTTTGTGCCAAGTCCTAGTTACTTTCCATTAAGGCCTAATTAAAATTCCTTCATCTAAGTTACTCTGAAACTTTTGGCTAATGTATTTGAAATACAAAATTAAGCTTCCTAATTACAAGGTGAGATGGATAAGATCTCTTTACATTAATTGCTGTCTTTTTCTACCCTGTTCCTCATGATCCCCAAATTTCATAGGTGTCTGTGACCAAAGTTTCGGGATTCATGTTGCAGAGCTTGCAAATTTCCCTAGGCATGTAATAGAGTGTGCTAAACAAAAAGCCCTGGAACTAGAGGAGTTTCAGAATATTGGAAAATCACAAGACTATGGTGAAATGGAACCAGCAGCAAAGAGGTGCTATCTGGAAAGAGAGGTTTGTCAGATTGTTTTTGTAATTATTTAATCCTGTATTATATCTATCAGGTCACCAAGATGAGTTATTTCTTCCCTATGTGATTCTAATATTTATTTGTTGATCATTCATTGTTGGCTTTCACTTAGATTTCTTTGCATGGCAAAGACTTCATTCATCTCTATTATTTTTCTTTCTACACTATGTACATGCCCAAAGGAGAGCATTTCAAAGTACCAGATTTAAAACCTATGACGACAGGAATATTAGTCTAGGTGTGTGTTTGTTTTAGAGAGAGAGAGTGCACATGCATGCACAAGCTGGGGAGGGGCAGAGGGAGAGGGAGAGAGATCTCAAGCAGGCTCCAGCCCAGTGCGGAGCCCAACACAGGCTCCATCTCAGGACCCTGAGATCATAACCTGAGCTGAAATCAAGAGTTGGATGCTTAACAAGACTCAGCCACCCAGGCGCCCCCTTTAAAAGTTGGTTGTGGTGTGTGTGTGTGTGTGTGTGTGTGTGTGTGTGTGTGTGTGTTTGCTTGCTTGAACTTACAATCCTGACTGAGATCAAGAGTTGGAGGCTTAACTGACTGAGCCACCCCTAGTCTAGGTTTGAAGTAAGTAATTCAAAGGAGTAAAAGATGTCTGAGCACTTTTTTGATTACTTCATAAACAAATAGATCAAATCCAGTTATTTGCATGTTTACTCAGTGCTTAGTTAAGATGATAAAGAAAGGAACATAGTTCCTGCCTTCCAATTGTTTAGAATCTGGCTGGGGAGATAAGAATAATGAATATGTCATAGGGTTCCTGGCTGGCTCAGTTGGTAGAGAATGTGAGTCTTGATCTCAGGTTTGTAAGTTCAGGCCCTATGTTGGGTGTAGAGATTACTTAAAAATAAAATCTTAGGGGTGCTCAGGTGGCTCAGTCAGTTGAGCATCCGACTTTGGTTCAGATCATGATCTCGCGGTTTGCAAGTTTGAGCCCTGTGTCCAGCTCTGTGCTGACAGCTCAGAGTCTGGAGCCTGCTTCAGGTTCTGTCTCCCTCTCTCTCTGCCCCTCCCCCACTCATGCTCGCGTGCTCTCTCTCTCTCTCTCTCTCTCTCTCTCTCTCTCTCTCATAAACATGAAAAAAAATTTTTTTAATCTTAAAAAAGAAAAATATGTCATAGAGATTAATTAAGGGGTATATGACAAATGTTTATTCTGGAAAGCTCTTTGTGGGCAGAATGTTTCAGTTCTCATGGGAGAAGTTCATCTTAAGTTAGGCCTTATCTCTAAGTGATGGGTGAAATTTAGATACTAGCACAGGAAGGTACAAGCATGTGCCCAGTGTATTTTTTAGAAGTTAAAGGATTCTCTGCAGTAATGAAAATAAAAGAATCTTAATTCACCACTAGGTCCTGGCAGCATTTACTGTAGCTATACATTGTGAACTTCTTGTCATGTCTTTAGCTTTAACCAGTGAGTTTTTGGTGGTGTTCTTTATTGAAGGATAGATAATTGTTACAGTAGATTATTGTGTATGACTTTTAAGGTTTGAAAAGGCCTAGTTTCATCTGTTGTACCTATACTGGCAAGAGAAACGTATTCTATCTCGTTGCCAGTTTTAAGTTTGGAAGGTTGCTGTGAAATGGTCTTGGTGTCACCAGCACACCTGGTGGTGATCTGGGGTTACATAGGTTCCTTCATGTAATTCCTGGTTTCCAATTAGAACAGAAACCATGTACTTTTGATAATATTAATTACACTTTTTTGAAAAAATTTTAAGCTAAAGAAGATGCTCAGTCTAGATTTTATCTTTATTTGAAAAAGTGCACTTGTTATTTAATAGAGAAGTATTTCTTCGTTTCTTACCATTTGAATATCTACCTTTCAACCCTTAAGGTACTTATCACCAACTAGCTCCCTGTATGAAAAACAGGCTTTTTAGTTCTGCCTCATATGTGATGATAAACATTTACATAGTACTTACCTTTGCCAGGCATTGTTCTAGGCACTTCTAAGCACGCATATTCACTCTCCATTTCTCCTAACAGCCCTGTGGAGGTTGGTAATATTATCATCCCATTTTATGGATGAAGAATGTGGGTTAAGGGATTTGCCCACAAATGACATGGCAAGTAACAGCCATGTTTTTTAGAATGGCAATAAATGGCCAGTAAAATAATACTGATTTTAAAATTCTGTATGTATATGAGTACTGAATTTTCAGTGACTATTTATGCCTTACAGTATTTATAAACCTTGAGTTCTTTTTCTCCCAGAAGACTGTTTATGCATCGATTATAAAAGGTGAGGGATTTGGAAACTATTAAAATATTCAGCCCCTTTCATTAGCAGCTGAAAAGATATTTATAAATGTCTTTTAATAACTTGCTATTAAGAAATATGGTCAACTAAGGCCTTTGTGTATATTCTAGATAGTGCACACTTGTAGTTTAAAGAATATTCTTTGAATATTGGGTGGGTGTTTAGATTGAAATTTAAAGAAACAATTCATTACAGTTCAATGTGACTTTTTAAAAAGACATTTTAAAGACTAATGGATCATTCATATGTCTTTCAGCAAGGTGAAAAAATTATTCAAGAATTTTTATCCAAGGTGAAGCAAGTGCCTTTTACTGAAATGTCGGAAGAAAACATCACAAAAAAGTTAAAACAGCTGAAAGCTGAGGTAATAGCAAAGAATAATAGTTTTGTAAATGAAATCATTTCACGAATCAAAGTTACTACATGAGGAAATCCCATCAAAGGAACGAAGATAATATTGATAAGCTATGGTCTGTAATACTTTTGTATTGTTTTTATATTAACCCTTTTTTTCATAGTGTTGGCAATTTGATGCCCATGGGATATCACCTTAATAAAATATTTAGTAATACTTTGAGTACATTTTCAAAGATCTTTATTTTGAAGAATGAGGGCTGTAACTGAGGAATACATAAATGGACATGGGCAATAGTAGTCAGTGTGTGGAATTTTATAAATAAAATCATGTAGTTTGTGAAATTTGATATGTGTTACATTTCTTTGTAATAAGACTTTCTATTTAAACATTCATTTATGTTTTTGAGAGAGAGAGTGAGAGTTTGGGGGGGGGGTCAGAGAGAGAGAGACCCAAGTAGGCTCCACACTGTCAGCGCAGAGCCCCACACAGGGCTTGAACTCACAAACTGTGAGATCATGACCTGAGCCAAGATCAAGAGTCTGATGTTTAACCAACTGAGTCACACAGGCGCCCCTGTAATAGGACTTCTATATGTGTTTATTCCCAAATGGTATGGAAGAAAACAAGTAGCACCCAAAGACTTTGTACAAGTAAAGGATCTTCAAACTAGAATGAACCATGGAAATTATTTCCCTTGATTCCCCAGAGTGTCTGTTTGTTGGCAGGAGCTAGGGTAGCTGGATACACATTAGCCAAGGAATTTGTTACAAATTCCTTATTTCCTTATTTTACAGGAAAGAGATGGAGTGTTAAGAGTTAGTGGCTAGCTTGCTGAATATGGGTGGGAGGATGGGAGGACCATCTTTTCAATAAATAGTGATTGGATGATGGGGTATCCATATAAAGAACAAAGTGAAACTGGAGCCCTACTCCATATATGAAAATAAACTCCAGTGAATTTTTTTATCTAAATGTACAAGCAAAACTGCAAAGCTTTTAGTGTTTAGTTTTGTAGTTCTACAGAAAATAATATAGGGAAGTATATTTTCATGATCTTGGCTTTGGGAAAGATTTCTTAAGTCACAACACCACCCACTCAGCTGTATTGAAACTAAGCACTTTTTTTCATTAAAAGTCATCACAAAGTGAAAAGACTTAGATCCATGATGGGAGAATATGTTGGTACTACATAAGATATCAAAAGATTTATTACCGGAATATATAAAGCACTACTATATGGTTACTAAGAACATGAGCACTTAAGAGTCTTATTACAGAGTCGGTCGTGCAGGAGCCATCGCTCAGGGGCAGGTCCGGCCTTGGGGCTGGCAGGCTGAGTGGAAGAAAGATGGCAGCAGCAGTGGTGGCTGGTGGGGCCCCTGGGCTGCCGGGTCCAGTGGCACAAGGATTGAAGGAGGCATTGGTGGCTACGCTCCCCTGGATCCTATCCCCAGTGCAGGAGGTGCAGTTTAAGTTGCTCAAGGTGGTGACAAGGATAGCATAAGCACGGTCACCTGCAAAGGTTGCTCCTCAAGGATTCAGACACATCATGTGTCAGGCACTGAGCTGAGTGGAAGGCGGCCACACTTGGAAAAAAGCTGGTGGTGGAGTTTTCTTTTTTTCCTTTTAGCTGTGGTTTTTGTGGTTCTTACCAACCCCCATGAGGTAAGGGGGGCTTCTTCAGAGCTCTACTCAGAACTACCTCCTTTCCCAACCAAATTCTATTCGCAGTTCTCCCTAGTAGTAGTTTCCATGACTATCAAAGCACTGCCAAGTCTCCTGTCTCTCTAGACACTACCACTAAGATGGTAGTGTATGTTTCTTAACTCATCCTTTGCCCTCCGTGCTCTCCTGTGGATCTTTCCTGCTAAGCCAGGTTTTAGATGGATAATGTTTTTGCACAGTGGGATGAAAGAGAAAGGGGAACAAGGATGATGAGAGAGAGGAGCAAAAGACTAAAACACCAGAGAATGAGTTAGGGAAGGAGGGCAAAAGCTTTTTTAGAAAGGAAGTCCGAGGATACCATTTTGGACTGGATAAAGGTATACTCAAGAACCTACAGTCAGGGTGAAAACCCAGATTGACAGAATGGGTCTGTCTTACTTCACCTAAAAACGTCTCAATACATCTCAATAACAAAAAGATAATCCAGTTAAAAGCCAAAGGATCTGAAGAGATATTTTTTCCAACTAAGTTATGCACATGGCCAATAAGCACATGAAAAGATGCAGGGTATCATCAGAAAAATGCAAATCAAAGCCACAGTGAGCTACCACTTCCCACCCATTAGGATAGCTAAAATCAAAAGTCGTATAGCACACTTCGATGAGGGAGTGGAATTCTCACACACTGAGAAAATGTAAATGGTGCGGTCCCTTTGGAAAACAGTCTGGCATTTTCTCAGAGTTACTGTATGACTCAGCATTTTAACATCCCTAGGTATATATCCAATAGAAATAAACATGTCCACACAAAAACTTGTACACAAAGTTTATTAGCAGGGATTGTTCATAATAGCCAAAAAATAGAAGCACCCCAATTAGCCAAGGCCAATGGATGAATTAATAAACATCAAAAATGTGGGATATCTATACAGTGGAATATTATTTGGCCATAAAAGGAATGAAAGTGATACATGTTACAACTTGGATGAGCCTTGGATGGACAGGAGTTGAATGAAGCCAGGCACAAGAGTTTATGTATTACATCATTCCATTCATACGAGTGTCGAATACCACGGAAAGAGGGGTTTAGCAGTTACACAGGGCTGGTGCACAGAAAATGGGTAGCTAGGGAGGTGATATGATAGCTAAAGGGTATAGTTTCCTTTTGAGGTGAAAATGGTCTACAATTGGTGGTTGCACATATCTGACTATACCAAAAGCCATTGAATCGTATACATCAAATGGGTGCATTGTATGCTTTGTGAATTTTACCTCCATAAAACTTGGTTTAAAAAAAATCCAGACACTTTACCCAAGAGAAATATAAATGGTCCATACATGAAAGGTTCTTCATTCATCATGTAGAAAAATGAAAACTGCTGTATTCCCCCTTCCTCTCTACCAGATTGACAGTCATTCAAAGTGTGACAGTGCCAACTGTTGGTGAGGATGTGGGACAACGCTGCTGGTGGGGATAATTCTCTAGTACAGCTGAAAATAGGCATGTGACCCAGCAGTTCTCCTCCTAGGTGAATACTCTAGAAATGCTTGTGCATGTACTACGATGAGTATACAAGAATGTTTGTGATGGACCCTAACTGGAAACAACCCAGCTATGGAAATGAGCTCTACAGCTATACAAAATAACATGGACTGAATCTTAACAGTAAGCAAAATAATGAGAGATAAGGAATAATAGTTTTTCCCCATTCATATGAAGGTGAAAAATAGGTAAAATACCGTCTATTCATAGAGGCTGAGAACATTGAATATGTAAGTCAGGAGAGTAGTTGTCTCTGGAGACCCAGGTGCCGATGGGAAGACGGCTCCTATAGGGCTTCCAGAGTGCTATGCCGTTCTGTCACCTGGGTGGTGGTGGTTATACAGGTGCTTGCTTTATAATTCTTGTTAAACTGCCATTATGTTTGGTGTGAGAACAAATGAAAATTTAAGGCCAGTGGGCCCTTTAAAATGCTCATTTTAATTTACCATGCTCTTTTTCATCATCGATAGTTCAGAATGAGTTCTATCAGTTTCTTCTTTTTTTTTTTTTTTTTTTTTCTGGATCCCAGAAGCTTAGAAAGAAGGTGAACTTACAGAGGAAAAATTTAAACGTGGAAATTTTTATTGGTGACAAAAGCATTTAGTCATTTCCAAGTGGAAGACTTTTATATAATTCAAAAGCAATTTTAAAATTCCAGTGCAATATTTCACCCCCTAGTTAGCCCTGAAAGTGTTGTTAGGTTGCTACACAGAAACATGCATAAAATGGAAATCAGCCCATGGTTTTAGTTGTTAGCCCTACAAGAAATGGAGGGAGGGGGGTGTTGATGCTACGAAAATGGAGTCAATTGAACTCCGATAAATCAGGCTGCTTTCATTTCTGTAAAAGAGATTTAGTGTTTAGTTGTAAGATGTTTTTGAAAATGAAAAACACATAATAGAGCCCTTTAAGATATTTCAGACTTAAGCAGAGCTTATTACATGAATATGCTAATGAAGCAACCAGGCCTTCAATTAGAGTCCCCTTCCTTTTGGAATGGTGGATGTAAAGCAAAAGAGAGTTGCACTTAAAATTTTTAATTGTAATGTGGTTTGGTTTTTCCTCCCTCAGACATGAACTTGGATAATACCAGAGTAAAGCCGAATATATATTTTCCAAGATTTAGAACTCAGCCATACTGTTACCAAATGAAATCTGTTGGCCACATAACCACGTTTCTGAGAAGATCCATGATTTTTGCATTTTTTAAAAGTTAGCACTAAGAATCCATCCAAGATGCAATTGTTTTTGTAATTAATTTGATTTCTTTCCCTAAAATACTGTTTTGAGGATAAAAATTGTAACAGAACAGAAGAAAGATGTTTTAGGATAGATATATTTAAAGAATAACTTTTTCCCCTTAAAATCTCAATGTTCCACATACTAAGCACATCCTGTTAGACTCCTTAAGTATTAAATGCATCTTCTATCCTTGGTCTTTCTGCATTTAGCTTTTTTGGGAAGTATGTTTTTACCCACAGCATATGGTATGAGCTGCTGATTCAGTATTGAGTGGCTCTTTTAAGCTCGTTAGCTACATTCTGTTGATCAAAATGGTGCGCCGAACAGTCAGAAGAAAAACCAGTTCCTGATCTGAAATAAATTAAACACTGCTAATCAGCTTATGAAGAAGAAGAAATGAGTAAAGAAGATTTTGTAAGGAAATGTATCATTGCCTTCCTAGGCGGGTGTGTTTGGGTTAAGGGGGTAGGGTGTGTAGGGTGTGGCTGGGGACGGGGATGAAAATGCCCAGAATGGTACGTATAGTTTTAGGCTAAAACTGGAAGTGGAGCCCAAATTAAAATAATAGTTTTCTGCCTGATGTTCTCCCCACTCCACTTTTCCTTGATAGATATAGCTGCTGCTTTCTCTTAATTCTGCTTCAGAATTTACCCATTTTGCCTTCAGATGTCTGTGATAATTCTCTTGCTTGGGTGTCACAGAGAAAGTAGTCCCTTGTAGAAAACGTCACATTGCTGGTAGCAATGCCTCCCTTTCTCTGAAGAGGGAAATGGGGAGCCCTCGCCTTGCCTTTGACACAACAGCTTCCCCGCGTCCCTGGAAGCAGTGTTTCATGGTGTCAGACAACATTCAGAACATGGTCCAAATTCAATGTATGTTAGCGTATTTTTGCTTTGGCTTGTGGTCTGTCCAACAGAAGTGCCCACACACATCTTTCATCCAGCTATGTGGGAAATTCAGCAGTGGCATGAACAATATGAGATGTTGGACAGCCTTCACTGGACCATCCTGATCTTATTTCTAGACCTGGTGAATAGAAGACCTGCTGTTTCCTTTGGTTCACCTCAAAGAGGTAAAGAGAAACTATGAACTCCTTTAAATGGTTAAATTTAGAAGGAAGGAATATTCTGTCAGTGGACACTTAATTAGTTCTAAAGAAAGAACAATGGCAGTGAATTCCTTGGTGTTCAGAACCAACCAGTAAATGTAACCATAGCAATTAACCTGTATTATCATACTATTACTAGTGTGTTTATTTCCTAGAATTTTGGTGACACGTAACTAGCAGTTAGTTTGATTTTACAAATAGTCTTGAATGGAAGTAGTTTAAAACCAAATTAAGCATAGTTAAATCTAAGACAGTGCAACTATTTTCAGTTCAGCCGCTGATCTGAAAACTTAATATGCACTGTCCAACCAGTGAGATGTATTTTATACATCCTCTCTACACATAATGATCAGGACTTCCTATTTAGTATCAATTTTCATGGGATATTTTATTGTTAAACATTGTGTGGCTCAGCCAAATCAATCATGAAAGTGACCTTACACATTGAATCCTTAATATTACAACATGGATGAACAATTTGGCCACATTGAATACTTGGTGAGTATCTGAAAAGGACAAGGTACTGTGCTGGGTTCCTCTCAAAGCTCTTAAAGGTCAACACTTCAGTCTGCGCTCCACAGAGGACACCTAGGCTCGGAGGTATGGTGACTTGTCTCGGTCACACAACCAGTAAGTGGCAGAGCCGGGATTTGCACCCCAGGAGTACACGTGTCTCCAAAATCTGTACTTTTCTCCCTTTCCATTTAGAGCCTTAAAATATAGTTAGGAATCTGAAAGGCACACATGTGATAAATTTAATCTTTCTAAATATTATTTAGTGTCAAAATGAGTGGTGTAGGCAATGGAACAGGAGTTAAGGAAAATAGAGGGAGGTGTGGTGCAGATGTTAGGTATTTCTAATTCTGTTGTGGAAGCTGACATTGCTGTGGAAGGCTTCTCTCTGGGCTGCTGCAGACACAGCAAGAGGTGTCGAAGCACCGAGGCCCTGCTGCCCACCTGGTTTCTGGCTACTACAAGGTGACTCTCAGGGGCTTATTAACCCAAAGGATGCCGAGAAGCTAAGAACCTACATTCTTTCAGAAGTTTACCCGTCACCAAATACTGACATCTAATCAAGTGATTGCATTGTACTCTGGACAAAAGATTGTTTAAATGAAAAGAGATGATCGGCCAGAAGCTTGCAAAATGGGAGGATGAAATGAAAAGTCAGCAGTGTTTATAGCAGGACACTGAAGCTGGTGCCCTCAAATGTTCTGATCACTTGACTTGGAGGTTATGTATGTTCCTTCTTGAGCCAGGAATGTTTTATCCCGCCTATGGGGAATAACCCTGGAGGTTCTCTCAATCGCTGTGCTCTAAATATGTTCCTAGTGAGTAAACTGATGACTAAGCCTGCACAGGCCAGGACGTGGCTGAGTTACAGTGAGCGGCAGTGTGGTATATCAGGAAGGCTGTTTGGGTTGCTTAGTCCCTGCTTCACCACTTAGCTGCGTGACTTGAAACCGCCCCACCTTGGATTCCCACCCCCCCCCCCTTCTGTGTTTTAAGGGGTTGCATTGTTAGAGTCAAATGACCACACCAGGGCCAGGCAGGTGCAGGGTATGGAGGGTAGCCCGGTGATGGTGAACGTCCAATGTGAAAGCATTCAAAAGTTTAGAAACACTACTGGCCAAGAGAATATGTGTGTAGGTCTGACTTTGTCCAAGGGTCACCAGTTTGTGTCCTCTAGGGCGGTCTAGTATTTCCTGATGATATGAAATTATTTTTGCATACCTACTAAAAAAGGACTCAAGCCTCTGTTGCAGCTTGTCTATGCTGGCATCCAAATAGCTACCCTGAGGTGGTCCTTGTCCTCGTCCTTCTCTCTCTAAGCACCACGCTTCTAATCTAGCTAGCCATTCTCTCATCAGCAATGGCACATGTGGCTGCTTTATTTTCTATGACTAGCTGTGATCTTAACATCCAAGTATGTCGAGTAGAAATATTCATTGATGATGTTTTTCCCTGAAACTCTTCTGGAGGTCCCTTCACTAGAATCAGACACGAAGAAAAAAGACCCAGTGAATTCTAAGCAGGTAGAATGGGGGAGGATGTCTGGTTACCTGTGAAAGGAAAGGAGAGGTGTCTGGATCAAAACAGCACCTCCAAGTCTCCATGACCTTAAGTCCAGGCTTTGGGGAGAGTGAGGGTGAGGAGATAAAGCAGGCTGTAACCTTTGGAATTGGCTCTGACTTAAGTAACCTTCATGATTGAAAAATAGTAGCTTGAGGGGTGCATGGTCGCTCAGTTGGTTAAGTGTCTGACTTCCCCTCAGGTCATGATCTGACAGTTCATGTGTTTGAGCCCCACGTCGGGCTCTGCTGACAGCAAGAAGCCTGCTTTGGATTCTATGTCTGCCTCTCTCTCTTTCTCCCACTTTTTCTCAAAAATAAATTTAAAAAACATTAAAAAAAAACAAAGGAAAAATAGTAGCCTGAAGCAAATCCAGACACCAATCAGCTGGGCGACAGGAATCCCTGGAAGGGTGGACCTACTGAGTCTGAGTACAGTGGAGGAGTATGGGGTTCAATTAATAATAGCAACAAAGAAGAAGAAGCAAGGCGGCTTGGATTATCAACTCTGGAAATACCAAGACTCAATTTTTAAAAAGTAAATATGATAGAGTACTGCCCACTTCAACTATGAATTTTGCTCAGTTATAATAAGCAATTTAAGAAAAATAGTAAAAAAAAAAAAAAATCCGCCACTCTTTCTGTAAGATAATGTCTAAAGTTGCAAAATAAAGAAGTAGCAGTGTAAGCATGTTATTATAAAACGTGGAGACAAATGCCACCAGATTCCAGGAGCTGAGAGTGGCTACCTCTGGACAATGAACAGGGCAGCACTGAGAAAGGGACTGCAGTTTTCTATTATGAACCTCATGATAATACAATTTCTTTTTTAAAAACTATGTAGTTTTTAAAACTTTTAAAACTATAAAGTTTTAAAAACTTTCTTTCATGTAAAAGAAATCCAGAGGTAGGAAGTGTAGGTAAATGTAGGTGGCTCTGCGGACATCAGGGAGCCTGGATCCCTTGAGCTTGTTTCTCTGCTGTGTGCAGCTTCTCTTCTCAAGGTCCTCTCATGGCCCAAGATACAGCCAGGGCTCCAGCCATTGCACCCACATTTCAAGCAGCAGGAAGGAAGAGCTTGCAAGGATGTTCTTCCTAGCTTTAAGGAAACATGGAATTTGTACGCATTGCTTTCACTAGCATCTTCTCGGCTGGAACTGAGTCGCATGCCCACGCTGAGGGGGCTGGGAAATGCCGTCTTTTAGCTGTTCGCCCCCCCTCAAAGGGCAATTGAGCAAAATTCATTCTGTAAAGTGCATTTTGGGCATGGCAAGGGATTTTTAATTTGGTGTTTATGTTTCCGCTTCTGCCCACCATCTTCGTAGCCCCACCTTTAATATTTATTTCCTCTCAAAGCATCATTTGGCTTCAGTTCTTTCCTTCTCTTTCCCATGTAATAACTTCTTTGGACTCCACTCTGTTCTGTAATCCTGTTTCCACTGAATCCAACTAACCTACAAACTCAGGACTTTGTCTGTCTTGACCCCAGTTCTGAACACAGTAGGCATAGAGTACGTTTTTAGGAAACACCTATGCACGGAGTATGAACTCTGGGGGGACCTGGATTATTATTGACACCTTTGAGCCTGGACTCTGGCGTGCCCCAGTGTATATACCTCACCCTCTGGGCTGTCATGAAGGGTTGTGGAGGACTTGGACATCGGCTTGGCTGGAACAAAATGACCCTGCACAGAACAGACTGGTAGAGTGTTGAAGCCAGCATGCAGAGTTGGGGTGATGGGCCCCGGGTCTCATGGCTGGTTGGTGGCGGAGCTTCCTGGATGGTGGGCCTCTTGACCCTTAGGCGGTGCCTCCCACCACAGAACTCCATCAAACACTGAATTCAAGGCAAAGCCTCATCCCACGGGGTCACTAAGAAGACAGAAATAGATAATAAACTTTTACGTATTCAGAAATTGTTTCTCTCCTCCCCTCCTCTTGGGATTGATTAAGTTAGCTGGAAATAATGCACCTGGACTGATTTTTGAGCACCAGGTTTAAGTGGTAATTACTGTTCTTATACCTTGTTCGTAGACTTTTGGAAGGCGATAATACTTATTAAGATGATCCTTTTCTCTCCCACACACCCCCACCAGTTTTTCGCTTGGTGTAGAGAACTGAGGAGCCAGAACATAAATGAGCTGGAAGAAAGAACAGTTTCTTTTTTCTAGGAGTTGTGTCATATTTCTAAAGGGCAGTGCTGTAAATACCGTCCTCCCCTTGGGAAAGAAATCGTGCTTCAAGGACACCTAACCGGAGAGCAAACTCCAGGGGAAGAATGGCCGGTTTGGGATTTACACAGTCATTGGCCAAATTCCTGCCTTCCCAGAATCTTGCTGACAGAAGCCCAGAAGCCCAGCCCAGGGTCACCTCATAGGTTTGGTTTTGTTTTTTGTTTTTGTTTTTGTTTTTGTTTTTGTTTTTGTTTTTGTTTTTTTTTTTTTTTGAGGCCGTTTCTTTTTTCTTCTGACTTTTCTCAGTAGATATTTGTGGCTTTCTTGAGGACACTGTCTTTTAGACTGCTTGAAATCAATCCATGCCTGTCTCTTGGTTCCTTCTTACATGAAGTAGACTCCTATTTGTCCTCAGCTGGCCTCATGGTTTCCCAGGCAGCCCTCCCTTCAAGTCTCTCAGGGATTAGAGGGCAATTCCATCTACATGGGTGGGAACATTTGGTGAGCTTATAGGGGCATCACAGCGCCCCCCGGAGCTAGTCCCATGATGACTCCTGCCCAGGTTCTGTAGTCACACTTGGTGAGGTCCCAGGTGACAGCTCAGAGAGGGAACCACCTCCTAGGAGCCCTGGGGACTCAGCTTCTTATTAGCTTCAAGATGTCCTCGTGTATATCCCACCTGGGCCCTGGCAGTCCAATGGCCAAGTAAGAAAAGTCCCAACCTCCTTGGCCTGAAGCTGAGTTGCTTCCACTCCACATGTAGCTTTTACCCTCTCTGGTTCCTCTTGTGGAGCTTCCAGATCTCTGCTGTTCTGGCCCCAAATGCTCCCTACTCATCCAGGCAGCCGAAGGACCGAGTTCCTGGAGCACTTTCACCACTTTGAATGTCTCAGGCCAATTCTCCTTACCACACACAATTCAGTCTTCCCTTTGTGCCCAGGCCTAGCTGCTTCCTGCTCTCAGCTTTGCCTGGGCTGGTTCCTGCTGTCTAGCTTCACCCCTTTCCCTGCCTTGGGGAGGACATGTTCCCTAGAGGAAATGGGGAGCATGTTGACCCAAAGGAGTGAAGAAGGGGTGCTGGGCTGAGAACAGCATGTCCATACACTTCCTTACAGGAGGCAAGGATTTGAAGAGATACGGCAGGAGAAAAACTGAGCAGTGTCTGCTGGTCTCAAGCCCTCAGTAACAATCAGCTGCTGCTGACTGGTGGTGGTGGCGGTGGTGGCAGTGACGGGGAAGAAGAGGAGCAGGAGGAGAAGGAGGAAATGGAAGGAACAGGAGCAGGGCTCTGCTGTGCTCTGTGCCTTGCTTCAGGGCGGCCAGCTGGTGGCTGAGTGGGATGTATGCCAGCCTTGGCTGCACTGTGCCCTGGCCCAGGCTTTGTCTGCTCAGAGGGCCGCCTCCTTCTCATTCCCACAAAGGACCTGTATGAGCAATGATGGCCTCTAGGGTGGAAAAAAAGAAGTGTCTTTGTGTCGAGACACAAAGAGCTAAAATCCCTGAACTCACAAAGGCCAGAGCTGGAAAAATGATTCTGAAATCTTGTAAAGGAATGCTGAATGGGAGTGTGAATTTCTGGCTGGTGGTGTAGTGAAATGAGGAAGGGTTTGGGAAAATCACTTTCTAGAAGCCAAAAGCTACTGAGCCTGTGTTGGTTTCCAAGTGGAAATCAGCCTAAGGCAACAGAGGTGTTACTCAAGGCCTTAGCTGGGGGACCCAGGGAGACCCTGACCTAGGCTGAGGGGAACTGAGCGTGGACAACAAAGGTCTAGAGGAAAGGAACTAAAGCCAATGAGCACCCAGTCTGCGCCATGCACTCTGCACACAAGCCTATAATTGATGCGGATGCAGAAATGGAGGCTCTGAAAAGGGAAGTTACTTGCTAGAGGTCACTGAGCTGAGTGATGGAAGGATGGCTTCCCCCCATACCTCCTGCCCCCGAGTGCTCACAGAAGAGCACTGTCAGAATGAAACCAGCCGCTGCACTCCCCCTGCACCAAGCAGGACACAGAGATTTGAGAGCTGGAGGACTTTGCCCAAACGTGCTTGGCTGGCAAGGTTGGCGGCCATGTTGGCTCCTCAGCGTCTTTGTAGAGATCTTGCACTCAGATTCCACCTGCAGGGTGAGTAGTGGTCTGCTGAGATTTCTGAGTGTTTGATTTATCATGCTGATGGGTCCTTCTTTCTCACTGTGGCAACAACATTTGTCACATTTTCCTCTTTCATGTTTGAGACATGCATCTCCAGGCTGTTTATTGGGCACTTTTATAGCAAGATACCTTCTCTCTAATTCTTCCTGGGGTTGAGGACTTAGGTATGGGCTAGACTCCCTTTGTGGGGAGAGGTGTCTAAGGGGGTGGAGGTTGGCTGCTGATGCTGAGCCACCCTTCACCCACCCACTCACTTGCGTCCTGCTGTGGAGGGACCATCAGGCCTGAGGCAGCTGTCTTTAACATATCCATCACCTTCTCATTTAGCTCATTTTGCTGGTTTCAGAATCCCTCATGGAGGGTTCAATTAAGATCTTGGAAGGAATCTAGGCTGTGTACATTGTCCTCAGTGGAGCAACTAAGAGATGAAAAGAGTAAAATGAAAAGCAAGACAAAGCCATTGCTCAGGTTAGGATAATTAGAATTCGAGGCTTGTTCCTTGGGAAGGGAAAAAAAGGGGGAAAAAAACCTGTCCTGGTGGTCTCCATTAGAGAAAGAAGTGTTTTATTAAACAATATGTAATCCTGCCAATTGCTTTCTATTGGAGCTTGAAGAGAGGCCTGGGAATGTTTCATCTCCCAGCACTTTTTCTGTACCTCCCTCATGACGCTCTTCCCTTTCTGCCAAGTTATTTACGTCTGGCCTTAATGTTTAATTTTTGCCTTTAGATGGTACATCCCTATATTTACTTCTGTGGCAACTTGCAGTGGTTTGTATGTGGAAGGTGCTCAATACATGATGTAATATAAATACATGGTGGGTGGATGGATGGAAGGATGGGTGGCTCCTTTCCAATAGGAAAAGTAGAACTTGTGGATTGAGGAGGGGATGGAGAAGGGGAACTGATATCCATTGTATGTCTCTGTCCTTGCTAGATACTGCATTTGGCACTTTATAACCATTCCAATTCCTTCCATCAATGCAGTTAGATGGGTTTGTTTTCTCGTTTCAAGGTGTTTGATGCTCAGAGGGTTCCAGAATTTGCTTAATGGGACCCTCATCTAGACCAGTCTGAATGGAAAACCCACCACACTGTAAAACTCAATCCAACACCAAGTGGGCACCAAAAGTTGACTTTTACGGTGTTGTTTAGTCAGTACGCTGACCCTGAAATTATGTGAATGCAGATTAATGTGGAGTGGATTTGGGCCTGACTGAGGGTCTGCTGTGGGGGCTGAGGGAGCAGCTGGCCTCCCCAGGGCCTGGGTGACTCAAGTGTCAGCCCCAGAAGACTGCTCCCCTCTTTGGTTCCAGAGGAGTCAGGACAGGTGTGGCCATGTCCTCAGCATACCTGTCCTACAATACTGTATGCTGGGACAGATGGCCTTCTCCCCTTCTGTGTCCCTCAGTCCTGCCTTCCCCGCTAGGCAGCAGACTGTACCCTTCTCAGTGCCTACTGCGGAGTGTAAAAGCTAAGAGCAAATGTCACCTGAATGGCAGCCTCAGAGGAGGAGAGAGTGGAGGCCTCATTCCAGGAGCCGGGGGCTGCCCCGGAACAGTGTTGGCCAGCCCTGGCTCCGCTGATGTTATTATCAAAGAAGACAGGGCTGGGAGCCAACAGGCAGCAGGGTTTGAGAGCCTACACTGTGGGTTTTGTTCTGGAGATTGAATCCTCTGTGTAACTTCCTCGCCTGATGGTGGTCTGCCCTGAGGAAGCATCCTGGTTCCAAAACCTATCCTCCCCAAACTGAGTGGGCCTGTCCCTCACAGATGCCCTGTCTTGTGTGGTGAGGGGCAGGACTTCCCTCAGCAGGCCCACCCCTTGTTCAGTTGCCCTCGTTGCTCTGTCCTCTTTGAGGTGGGGCTTCTGAGCTTCTGACAAACCATGAAGCTACTCAGCTTTTGTGAACTCCCCATAAGCCCCTCTTCCCACCCCCTCCCTTGAGGTACCAGGGAGACCTACTATTTCTTCCTTAAGCTTTGCCATAAACCACCCTCTGCACGGCTTCTGTTATCAGTCATTTCCTGGCAAGCGAGTCTAAGTGGAAACCACAGTATCTCCTTTCTCCCTGGTTATTTACACTTCAAGATCATATTGTGGAGAAAAAAGTTTGTCAGTCAGAGAAGACTAATCATTTTTATTCATAAGGCCTTTAATAGTACACATTATTTTTTCACGTATGTCGTCTTTTGGGGTTGTTATAATGCCGCTTTATGGCATCCCTGGGGGGACTCGTTTGCTTACCTGACAGCTCTGGTAGGCCCAGGCTGTATTGGCGCATATTGTACAGGGTGGCCTTGTGGCCTTTGGAGTGGGTGATTGGCTCCTGGAGCACATCCCCCAGGTGGATGAAGAGATCGCCCCCTCCCCTCCATCAGGGAGTTGATGAGGTAGAGAAGAAAGTCCCCATGAGGTTGAAAAGACTGGAGGCCCTTGTCCTGGACCTTGTGATGCTAGGGGGAGAGGCACTTTTGGTTAGGGTTCTAGGGAGGGCCCTACGGGTGCCCTTTGACCCTGCTTGTCCCTGGCTTCTTGAGCAACAGGGCAATAGGAAAAAGAGTCAGCCAGGCCCCTTTTGAAAATAGTCTTAGGAACTATAACATTGGGAGAGGACCCCCAACCCCCAAAAGAGTAGAAAATGAGATGTGTGTGAAAGTGATACAGTAGAGGGGTGTCAACAGTAGCCATGGGTGAGCCATGGGTGTGTTGGCCTCCCACTCACTGCAGGGCATCAGCAGGTAGAAGGGACAAGACATAGTGAGGCTTCCACAGGGTAGCGAAGGTCACCACTGATGGACACAGGGTGACAATTGAATGGCCATCAAGGAGAACGCATCAGCCCCTGAGGTCCCTGTTCAGGAGAAAGAGTCTTTGGGGCTGATTCTGCTGGGGAGGCAAGGAGCCAAGGGCAGCTATGTTCCACTGTTCTCCTTGCCCACTTTGGCCACTGGCCTCTGCTGGCATGACCCAGAGAGGCAGAGGCTGCCTATCAATGAAGAACTGGGCCTGAGCACAGGCGTGTGCAGGAGAGGGTCAACCAGAAGGCCTGGGGTGCTTGCACCATACACATACCGAAGAACTGTCCCTTGACCTGCTCCTGGGAAATAACGTCTGAGCCCCTGGAAGGTCTTGCCTTAGAGAAGTGTCCTTGTACACCTGAGCCCTTGTGTTATGACAGATAGTATACACTCGCAACATGATTCATGGTCAACACCTGTCTGTTCACCTGGGGCCCTGGCCAATGCCGTATCAGTTTGATCTCTGGAGGGGCTGAATTGTGAGTAGCTACGGTCAGTTATGCAGGTGCTCCATGGCTGTGGGGCTGACCCCCGACCCCGAATAAAAACCCTAGACATTAAAGCTCAGGGAAGCTTCCCTTGCTGGCAAGACTTTACATGTCTCACATCATTACTGGGAGAATACATGCCCTCCATGTAATCCCACTGGAGAGGACCACTGGGTGCTTACAGTTGGTTTCTCCAGGATTCTGCTCTCTCTTCTTTCCTTTGCTGACTTGAATCTATACCCTTTCTCTGTAATAAGCCACAACTGTGAGCCCTTCATTGAACCTGAGGGTGGTCTCAAGGACCCCCAATGAAAGGGGACCTGAGCCCCATGTTTCTTTCAAAGGCCCTAGAGCATGTGGTCTTACTGATGCTCAGCTCTAAGAAGCTGGTGGGCAGTGTTATTTTTCTTTAAGTGGTGAATGAGGGAGAGATGTCCTGAAATCTCATCTCAGAGGCAGCTCTGCTTCTATTCTAGGCTTCTCTCACATACAACCAGGAGGCCTGGGAAGTCACTTCCCTTCTCCAGCCAGCCTCCTGATCTGCAACACAGGAGGGCAAGCCAAACCGTGGCTAAGGGTGGCCAGTGCAGCCTCTGCAGTTCGGGGGCGGTTCTTGTGGCTCCCCCTTCCTTGTGTCACTGGCTTCCCGGGTGTGCAGTGGGTGAGCTGGAGTGGGGAATGAGATGCCAGTGATGCTCTGCTTGCTCCTTCTGTGACCAGGTGGCTTATGTCGCCACTGCCTTTAAGGGGACACTGGCCATTCCTGGTTTGCACATCAGGAGTGAAGCTCTTGTATCACTGGCAGTAGAACAGTCTGATGTGAGCCCAGCCTGGAGCCCGCACACAGGCCCCGCAGGTGTGGTGCAGAGAGGATGGGGTGCTCACTGCGCTGAGGCTGTGGGAGCAGTGGGGCTTTGATGCCGTCAGGGGCAGGGGTTGCAGGGCTGTGACACCCAGGAAAAAGCTGCTCCCTAAGATGTCTCCGGGCCAGAATGCTTGATTCCGCCTCCAGTGCTTTTGCATTATTCCTGTTAGCTTGTTTAGGATGAATAAGATTGCCATAATAATAAAATCCTCCCTGTTTTATTATTTTGACTTTTAACCAATGGCAAGAGAAATCTCTTGGGAGGGTGAGATGAGGTGAGAAGTGGGCTGTGGAGGGGCAAATGTTCCCAATTTCTGGAACAGAGATGCTCTCTAGCCAGTAGAAATCTCCCTACAGCCCTGTTGCCCGAGGCTCTGGAGAGAATCTAGAGAAGGTGGAACATGGAAGAGGGAGACTGACTGAGAGACTCTTGCACTTGGAGCATTTGGTTAATAGTATTAGAAGCTGGGCTGGCAGAGACCCTGTCACAGAAACATTAAGTCAACACTGGAGATAGCATTGTTAGAGATATAACGAGGAATGGCTGGAAATTTGCCTCTCTCTCTCTCTCTCTTTTGACAGAGCATGCAGAGGAGGGGCAGAAGGAGAGGAAGAGAGAGAAACCCAGGCAGGCTTCGTGCTATCAGCACAACAATGCGGAGCTCAAACTCACAACCATGAGATCATGACCTGAGCCAAAATCAAGAGTCGGATGCTCAGGGACACCTGGGTGGCTCAGTCGGTTAAGCATCCGATATCGGCTCAGGTCGTGATCTCACCACGGTTTGTGAGTTTGAGTCTTGCATCAGGCTCTGAGCTATCAGCCTGCCCTAGATTCTGTGTCTCCCTCTCTCTCTGCCCCGCCCCCACCCCCCCCCCCCCGCCCGCGCTCACACTCTGTCTCTCTCAAAAATAAATAAACATTAAAAAAAAGAGATGCTTAACCAACTTAGCCACCCAGGTACTTCCAGAACTTTGTTTTCTAAGGGAAGGAGTGTTAGTTGGGGCATACATTCAGCTTCAGTCCTCTGAAGCCCAAAGTCAGCAAGGTGGCTCCATGATGTTCTCAAATGGCCTTTACTGTGACCTTTATCTGATTCGTAGGATTCCCTTCTCCATCTGCCAGGAGCCAAGGCTTTCCTCTCCTGCTCCATCAGAACCTGGTCTTGGAAGAGGCTCTGCTACTGGTCATTTACACTTTAGTGTGAATATGTCATTGTACTCCCTGTCCCGGAGATGTCTGCATTCCAAGACTGAACTTTCCCATGAAAGTTGCTATTGCTACAAATGACATTCCAGTTCTCCAAGAGCAAGGAAGGAGTTAGCTTAGGTGTAGGGACAATGTTAGCTCACATTTTTTCAGTTGCAGGATAACCTAATTCAGCCCGTAGACAAAGGGGAAAATTATTGGCCCACCCTCATGGGAAGAAAGCTGAGAAGGCTCCCAGATTTGGAGGAAGAACTGTAGGCACCAGCATTGGGGAGCGCAGCTGGGCTGCCTCTACTTCCCTTTGCATAGTGATTTTCCATTCTCTTCCTGCAGAGAGGGAGGACAATTACCTCCTGACCGCACCTGCAGGCAGGATGCAGTAGACTGGCACTCAGCACCTATCCCACCCTCCTTCTAGAGGGCTGTCCTATACTGCAGAGCCTAGAAAGCTGAAAACTATATTCCCCAGACTCTCTTGCAGCTACCAATCGGATGAGATGTGGATTCTGCATGTTAGATGCATTTGGACAAGATTTGAAAGGCAGATTGGAGGTAGAGCCTGGGCCTCTGCTGTTTGCTGCTGGCAAGGGGGTCTGTCTGATTTTTCTGGAGTGGCTTCTTCATCATGGTGGCCTTTATGAAAACAGCTGCTTCCCCGATCGTAGGAGAGGTAGCAACCTCTCCTTGGTGTGTCTCTCCTGAGAGCCTTTTTGGCTTTCCCAGTGATGTACAGGCTGTTTGCTAGCCCAGGGTAAATACAAAGTAAAGCCCATCGGAGACTAAAAATAGAATGAATAAGTTTTACAGCCAAGCAGAAAACCTGATCGAGGAAAGGGTCTGGGAGGGCTGTTCAGATGAAGTTTGGGGAGGGGAAATGGAGTAGGTCTTTTTTTAAAAGATTGTAAATTCTCTGTGTCCCACAGCAGGAAAGCAAAGTCTCCTAGTGATGCTGACTGGGTCTGTCAGTTGTGTAAGCATGGAGGGTTGGACGAGGCCTGCTGGCTGCTTGTGGTGCCCGTCTTAGGATTATGGTGCCCAAGTGTCTCTCCCAAGCACATAAGACCCTGCCTGGGGGCTATGGCAGCAGTGCCCTGCAGCATCACTGAGTCAGTGTCAGTGACCTAGGTGGCCAGGTCAGAGTTTACCACCTATAATAAATGCGTTATGCTTAAACCAGGTGGACTGCATTCTACTGCATTAACTTTGCCTTGACTGGTGCACCAGGCCTAGCTTGTAATTTAAAAGAAGAAAGGGCCACTCCATCACACCCAATCCTTGTAAAGCCAATGGGGTGCTCCCCTGGCCTGTGGCGTGTGCCCTCCCTTATACCAGTGAGGATGTGGAACCATGGGTGATCCAGCCTAGAGGGAGGATGCCAGGTCCAGTATGTAGCTGGTCTCACTCCTTACCATCCAAAGGCTCTCACCCTTGCCATGCTCCTATAAAGAGGATTGTTCTGGCTCCTGGCCTCCCTCATAGGTGATGGTGAACATGTGACACTCTTCTGGTCAATGAGATGCCAGCAGAAACTCCCCAGGAAGGCCTGGGCAAGCCACTTACCAGGAAGTCGCCCTTCCTACTGCCTGCTGGTGGTAACATAGACATGAAACTTGGAGGTGTGGCTGCCTCCGGCACCTGAGGTGATCAGCATGAGAACTAAAGCCAACATGCTGAAGATGGTGAGTGGGAGAGAAGGCGAGCTGGCCTTACTGCCTTACTATGGCACCTGCTACCAGACCTCTGGCAAACATCAAATAAAACCCTATTTCTGTCTCTTTGTTCCTCTCTGTTGGATTTTCTGTTAATTGCAGCCAAACACATTCCTAATTAACACAGGAGGCACCCTATGATTGATAAGTCCGCTAGACCACAGGGAGGTGGGGCAGGTTTTTCAAAAGGACAGGACAGGGATATCGGTCCCAGAAGAAAGGGACAGGAGAGCATCCTGGGCAGACAAAAGGAAAGGCTCCAAAATCTACTTTGATGGGCCTTCTCAACACCCCTAAACCCTCACCTTCAGGCAGCACTCAAACTGTGGGTATGTGCTTACTGAGTGAAACTCAGCAGGATTGTGACCTGATTATGAGCAGAAGGACTTTAAGAACATTCTGGATCTGGAGAAACAGAGACGATGGAGTATAGGTAGAAAAGGTCTATAAACTTGGGTGTTAATTGGCCGCCGAGATTAAAAAAATTTTTTTTTAAATGTTTATTCATTTTTGAGACAATGCGAGAGACCGAGTGCAAGCACTGGAGGGGCAGACAGAGGGAGACACAGAATCTGAAGCGGGCTCCAGGCTCTGAGCTGTCAGCCCAGAGCCTGGCGCGGGGCTCGAACTCATGAACCATGAGATCATGACCTGAGCCAAAGTCAGACGCTCAACCTACTGAGCTACTCAGGTGCTCCTAATTGACCACTGAGATTTTGATAAATACCACCCCCCATCGCAGGGTGGCCCTGGAGTTCAAGCTCTCTGACCCAGAGCTACCTAGAGCCATCCTTTGTAATAGCCCTTGCTGCAGTGACAGAAATAGTTTTTAGCTGTGCCGTCCAATGTGGTAGCTGTTAGCCACATGTGAGTATTGAACACTTGAAATGTGGTTCCTGCAACTGAAGAGCTGAATTTGTAATTTAATTAAAATTTAATTTTAAATTCATTTAAATTTAAATAGCTGTGTGTGGCTAGTGGGCACTGCCTTGAACAGCAAAACTCTAGAGAATGGTCCTATATTTGTCCTGGAGGAAGCAGAGACACATGGAAACGGTGACCTGAAGCTCACAGAGGTTCTCACAGGGTTGGGAATGTGTGTGGAAGCTGCAGCTTTTGGCAGGAAGCTGGCCAGCCTTCAGTGGGCACATTTCCTTCCATCCTGCATCCAGATGGCCAGTCCTGCTTAGCACAGCCCATGGAGAAAGAGCTGGCATAAATTGTCCATGTTGGGTTAGCCACTTGGCAGATGTTTGCTAAGTATGGTTCTTGAAGGAATCCTCATGGACACTTGCATTTCTCCTCCCTCCCCTCCTCTCCTGAGCTGCAGTGACAGAGCCCAGGAGCCAGCCCTCACTTTGCTGATGTGGAAGAGGAGCCTCAGTGAGAGCAAGAGGTCTGCTGGCAGGCAGCCAGAGAGGCAGCAACAGGGCAGAAGGGAGCGCTCATTGCCTCCGGTTAAGTGATTCCACTGACCGTTTCCTTCAAAATGGAGTAGGAAGGGGCCAGGGAGTAATTTGCTTTGCCTACACTCCAGTTCTTCCAGCCAAGAGATCACTCCACCCACTTCCCCTCCCTGGTCCCTCACTTGCCACTCCCCCTGCCCGGCTCACTTCTGCCCCTCATCAGCATGCTCACCTTGGACACCCTGCCTCTGAGGGCCTTCTCCACCTGGATGAAGAGCTGGCTGCTTCCCCCTGGGCACTCCCACAGCCCGGACTGCCCCGTGGATGTGTGGCTCCCATCCTGCCATACTGCAGGGCCTGGTCTCCTGGATGGTGAGGGCTGTGCTATCCTTTTCATCCTTGTCTCTCCAGCCCCTAATGACAAGGCGGGGGGCTGGCCCTAAACTAGACAAGTTACTTAACTCTCTGACCCAGGACAACATGGGGGAAAATACCAAATTCCTAGGGGAGGTAGGGGATAGTGAGATAAATATGCAAGGGCCTGGCTTGATGAATGTAAGCTCCTTTTCTTCTTAGGCGAACTGAAGGGTAACCTACCATAGAAGGGAGAGGGTTGGCTGTCCATTGGGCATGGCTTCCTGGGGGTCTAAAACGTCAGAGGAATCATAGGCCTCCAACTTGGAAGGAAGGCAAGGACTCCTTTGTGCAGCTAAATCACCTGCCTGAGCAGATTATGCAGCTGGGGCATGGGGTCCAGAGAGAAAGGAGGCTTGCTGGGCTCCTCCACTACCACAGTTAGCTAATGGGTCTTAGCTGGAAGCAGGGTGATAGGAAGCTTTCATTCCAGAAACACTGTAGGCCAGTGTTTTTTCAAACTGCTGAGTGTGATTCATCAGGAAATCAATGTAATAGCTTTGACCAGCATTAAAACAAAACAGAATAGAAAATAGTACACTGTGTCACACTACAGTCTGTGAAACTTTTGGGGTAGGGGGAGAGAGTGATTTTGTAGATTGAGGGGGACGGGACCCATCCTTGAGGGATCTGTCAACTACTTCTCATCTCTAGGGAAGGCACCCTGAGGGAAAAAGATGACCTCCACGAGGCTGTGGACTTTGCACTAATATGCTGATTAAGGTGGTGCCAAAAAGGCAAGGTTTGCGGAGGCCAGAAGCAATCATCTAGATGGAACCTCCTTCCCCAGCTGGCACTGCAGAAGCAGTGGGGACTGCCTGGTCCCTCTCAGGGTGACACCTTGTGTTTTTGGTGAGCTTATACTTTTCAGAGTTCTCAACCTCTCATTGAGTTTTTAGAAGACTCCTGAGAGGTGGCGGGGGGGGCACAATATCATTATCCCATTTTAGAGATGGGGAGCCTGAGGATCTGAGCCAGCACAGTGACTGCCTGAGGCAGAACAAGAATTCAGACTCCTAGCTTCCAAGTGAGTGCACTTTCCACACCGTGACGAGAGTGCTCTGTGTTTAGAGTGTGGGTTCAAGGCCCTAGATGTCCATTAGGAGCACCTGGGGAGCTTCCAAAACTGGAAGCTGCCGTTCAGCCTTCCTGAACAATCTTGGGAGTGAGGGGATGATGGTGGGGGGCAGAGGTGGGGTGGGTCCTGGGCATCAGTATCTTCTCAAGTGTCCTTTGGAGAATCTGGCGCACCACGAGGGTTGAAAGCCCCTGCCACAATGAGGCCAATGTCTTCTGTGCCTGTCTTCCTTCCAGGCCTGGCCCTTGGAAACTGGCCCAATTCAGCCCAGTTGCCTGCGAGATCCTTTGGTGCCCCCCACCCTCCAGATGGATGTCACTCTTGTTTTGCTGAGTAACTTCCCCAGGGAGCTGCTGCTAGGGCCTGGATCCAAGAAACTGAGGTCTCCTGGGGCCCCCTGAGAAGAGGTGTGATCAGGGAGGTGGGGAGGCAGGAGACTCTGACAGACAGACCGCAAACAGCTCAAAGAGGTGGCAGGCTGCATTTTATTCATCGTTAATTTAAACACCCTTCAACTCCTGTCTTGGAGTTACTGCTCAGAAAAATAAATGTATTGTTTAAGAAACCCTGCAGGCTCACCCCGCATGCTCTAACCCCCTCCTGAGAGAACACAGTAGCATAGAAAATGATTTGTAAAGCAAGGTGGAGCTTCCCTAGGGAGGGGAGAGAGGAGGAAGAGGCTGAAAGAGAGGGGAAGAGGATCTTGGGCCAGGTTAGTACAGAAATCTCATCGCTTCTCAGCGCTTAACGAGGTGCCTGAAAGTGCTAGGCCTGCCCCAGGGGCAAGAGTCCAGGCCCCAAGTCCATGCTGAGGAGCCTGCCCTGGGTCGGGAATGGTTCCAGCAGCCCTTCCCCTGCGTCCCCTCTCCCCGCCTAACCCCCACAGAGTGTGCAGCCTTCAGTGGCACCGGCACCGCGATGAGCTCGCTGTACAACAGCCCCTGTGACAGAGAAGCCCCAGCGCCTCTTCTGGACTCAGAAAGGCCCTAAGCAGTCTGTCTGGATGTGCTTTCCAGACAGTGTGTGTGTGGAATTGTGCTTTTTGTTAAGAATGTAAGAAATTACAGTAAGACGGAACCACCTGGCCCACAGCTCCTGCGGTCTCCACCTCTGTGGACTTCCATATGCCTCAGCTCCCCAGAAGCTTCTCCTTCGGCTGTGAGGGCTCAGCCACCCTCACCCCCAAAGCATACAGGAAGAGGGCATTTGCTAGGAGGCCACAGGGATGGAGGAGCCCTGCTGTAAATTTAGCAGCTATTTTCCAGGGTTTGGCTTGGGTTTGGACGCTGGCTTCTATGTAAAACACAGATTCAAATTCATGCAAAGTGTATGTGAAACTCCCCCAAGGAGGAGAGGAATTTTCCAGGCCCTAGTAGATCTCCAGGGAGTTAAAAATGGGGAATCTTTCTTCTCAACGTGATCTAGACTGGGATTTTTCCTTGGGGGAAGGGGCTAGTAGCTCTTTGTAAGGCTGGTGTGTGAGTGCATGTAGGTGCACATGATGCTGCGATGTGTGAAGCTCCTGGACAAATGCCCAGGACTGACTGGCATTTTCCACAAACTGAAGGCATGACACTACCTGAGCCTTCTGACTCCTTCTCCAGGCCCAGAGGCTCTGGCTTCAATCAAAGGACAGAAGAGCCTGACCACCTGGCCTTATTAGCAAGCAAGGACATCAAGGGTGGCTTCTTTATTTGCCTGCTCATCTCTGAGAAGTCCCAGCTGCTCACTAAGACCCTGGCCTCTGTGTGGCCACAGCGGGTGTCAAGGGCTGCTTAGGGACCCATAGTCCCAGCCTGGGAGGGGTGAGTAGGGGCTTAAGGTGAGGCAGCAACCTGAGGAGCAGGGACAATGGCAGACTGCAGCGAGCTACCAACTTTGGGTCAAACTGGAGAGTCCTGCATGGTGGGATGGGCCACAGTATCTAAGCGAATGGGGAGCCCTTTCTTATGGGGCCTGAGGTTCAGAAGAACCTGCACCAAAGAAAGGGGTCCCTATCAGTGTCACTATTCCTGAAATGATGGTAGGACCCCGGTCCTGGTTCTCAGGGCTCACCCTCAAGCAGGATGCCACATAAGTCTGTAGGTATGGGTCTAGGCTCCATCAATCCCCCTAACTTTGGGAGCCCAGCTTTTCCAGAGAAGCAGCCCTTGGCATTTGGAGCACTGAGCCCTCTGGCCTGAAGTGAAGGACAATGACATACTGAATTTGGGTGGGGGACTAGGGGAACATGGGCAAAAATATGAGCATGGCCCTGGATCCTGAGCTACCTTAGTATGCTGGAGGCTGGTGTTTCTCTGGGAGGTTGGTGAGAGGGGAGGCTCTCTTCCCTGCCCCCATAAGCCATGCTTAAGGCTCCTTCAGCAGCTTGCTTAAGCTGCTTACAATGGTCTCCTTCCAAAGGCAGAACATAGGAGAAGTGAAAACAGCTAAGGCTGCAGCATGAGCAATTTAGGATAGACTTTAGGAAGCACTCCTGACAGAGAAGACTGTCAAGGAAGGTCTTGAGTTCTTCTCTGTAGGCAGGTCCTGCTCCTCCTGCAGAGACACGGTTCTGTGCAGTCCTGAGCACTGGTCAGGGGGATGGCTTGGACACGTCTTTGGCCTGTCTAGCTCGAAGAACCTCGATAGCTAGGTCTTAAGCTTCCTGTGCCGTTGCTGGGGCTCACTTCCTCTGGGTTGGCTTCTATTTTGCCTGTTATTAAGTCCTCATGATCTAGATGCCTCTATCATGGGGATCTCTCACCCCCTCTGTATGCTTCAGATCCCCAAGTTATTGCTCGTTGCCTGGGTGACACCTCTAATTGGATGCCTTTTCAGCTTTCCTTCATTGGAGGGATAAACATGACACTTTACTTCTAGATCCTGTGAGAGGGCCTTGGCCTAGAGCACTTGTGCCTCTGAGTGTGCAGTCACTGCAGTGGGACTAAAGCCACGGCTCAGGTGGGGCAGGGGTGGGGTGCTCACCAGCGGGCCTGAGTGACAGTCATGGCGAATCCTCTCTGGAAGCCTACCCTTCAGGATCTAGCAAGACTGTCCTCTCTCCTGGCTGCTCTGTGTCACTGGTTTACCCTCAGATTAGGAGCTGTGTTTAAGTCCCAATCCTAATCTGAGTTAGAAATTAGCTCCCCGAAGCTAGAGAATCATTCAGATCCCAATACATTTTTCCCTTCTTGTCATGAACGGGAAGGAGAAAGGGGAGGCTGACATTCAAGCATGACTCTTAATGCTGTGTGTGTGTGTGTGTGTGTGTGTGTGTGTGTGTGTGTGTGCGTGCGTGTGTGTTCCAGGCACATATGCTTCCTTGGAGGCCAGGGGGTGCAGATTTCATGGCTTTCCATGCCTCTCAGGCAGACAGTGTGAGGTGTCCTGGTGCTTTAGGAGTCTTAGAAGTAAGACTTCCTATCAGAAGCTGTATATATTGGTGTGTCACATTGTTTCTGTTGCATGTGTCCTTGGGACCTTCTTTTCAGATGAGGAAAATGGGCTGAAAGAGCATTATTCATTTACAGTCCAAGACCCCCAGCCTTTCAATGAAGGCAGCATCTGACCTTCCTTCAGTTCAGTGACCTCTATGCAGCAGAGGGCGTCCCTCAGCTTAAGGATCATCCCAAGCAAAACTTTAACTCTAAAACCGCTTCCATCCACCCATTCCATCAGCTCCCTACCTCCTGCCTTCCTCCACCTCCAATACAGACTGTGCATGGAGAAAAATCCACTTGATTGTCAGTGGGGGCCAAACAGGGTTTAGAATGGGATCTGTCCCCCAAACATTATGGGCTCTGGAGCCAGATTCTCTAACATTTGCATGATGGCTGCTTTCTGGTGAGGTAGAGCCTGGTCCTGCAGAGCCCTGACTCAGAGAGGAGGAGAAAGGGGTTCTGGGGACTGCACTCTGCACCCTCAGGTTCTCTAAAAGGGGAAAAATGAACTGCTCAACAGGAGTTAAGAAACAAAATCCACACCAACAAAGCAAGATCTCGTCTGAGAAGACTCAGACATTCCTGGTTAGTAATGAAAAGCATTCCCAAGGACAGCGCTGGTGAGAGAAAGGAGGGTTGGGGGGTTCTGAGATGTGCCTGGAGCCTCAAAGATCAGCTGGCTGAAGCAAAGCAGGGCTCCTACAGCCCTAGTGCTCCCCTGCTCCCTGCCCTGCCGTCCACTCTGGGTTTTCGGCATTGGAAGTAGCTGCCCTGTGTGCTAAGTGCACTAACTCCAGGCTGAGAAAGGCCAGCTGAGCCCCTTACCATCCCAATTTCTAAATCTCGGGGAAATGCCACAGTCCGCAAGTTGGTGCTATGTTTCATCTCATTGCATAATACTACACCATTCTCCGTGTGTAGCGGCTGTTCTATTTATATACATCGGTAGGCAACATATGGCTCTCCCCACCCCCACCTGTCAAAACTGTGACTACATCACTTCTGACGACCAGAAGGAAGCTGCTAGGCTGGGCCAGGATTCTAAATGCTGCGGAGGTAATTCAGAGCCAGGAGAAGTTGCACCATATGCTTTGGGGTTGCCGGCTGCTTATGTGCATGGGGACGGGGTTCAGTGCCAGTCCGCAAAACCCAGGGATGGCCCTCTCCTGGCTGCGGTACGCACCTGGTGGGGGTCTGAGGTGCCACTTTCTCTCTCCCTGGAGGAGAATCTGCTGGGGGCCACCGTTCTTCACGAGGGGACCCACGAGGAAAACAGGCTCCCCCAAAACCTGCCCTGGATAACATCAGGCCTGGCCAAATAGTATTTCTTTAAAAAAAAAATTTTTTTTTTTTGGTTTGATTTTATTGGATAAAGATTAAGAAAGCGCCAGCGTCTGAGAGAAGGAAAGCAAACCACGGCCGGCGGCACGCCAGCCCGCCGAGGGTCCGTGGCGCGGCCGGGCGGTCTACCTGGAGGCGCTGGTCTCGGCCAGCCGGTTGTTCATGATGCCCAGCGCGCCTACGCCTCCCGAGAAGCCGTTCTGGCGCGTGTTGACGCACACGCTGCGCGGGTAGCCGTTGGCCGTCTCGGACAGCTGCTTCTGCAGCAGCGCCAGTGACACCTTGTTGGAGGCCGTGAGGTCGCGCATGGAGATGAGCTCGCCCGACAGGCGGCGGCCCTCGGCGTCGCTGTCGCGGGCCGCGGGGTCGGCGCCGAGCGCGGCCAGGCGGCGGCGCAGCCGGGAGCCCGGGGTGATGGCGTTGCGCCGGGCCAGGGGCGCTCCGGGCGCCGGGCAGCAGCGCGCGCAGCAGCGGCAGCTCAGCTTGCGCAGCATCCAGTTGAGCACCTGCTTGATGAGGATGGAGATGACGTTGAAGAGCGAGTAGATGCAGCACACGCCGAGCAGGATGAAGAGGAAGTTGCCCAGGCGGTAGAGCCCCTGGTTCCGGTAGGCGGCGTGCTGGCTGCTCACCAGGTCCCCGAAGCCGATGGTGCTGAAGGTGACGAAGCAGAAGTAGAGCGAGTCCACGTAGTCCCAGCCCTCCACGCTGGTGTACATGGCCGAGGCGCAGCACGACAGCAGCACGGCGAACAGGCCCAGGATCAGCAGCACGTGGTACACCGAAGGCTTCCAGCCCGCCAGGCAGTCGGCCTCCGAGAGCGCCGAGCCGCGGCGGAAGGTGGCGGGCAGCAGGCCGCTGCGGCGCAACTGGCGCTCCCTGCAGGCGCGCATGATGAAGGCCAGCAGAGAGATGATGCGCTCCAGGAAGAGGTTGAAGAACAGGATGGTTCCGGCGCAGCCGAACAGCCCGTAGGCGATGAGGAAGGCCTTCCCGCCTACCGTCGCGGGGGTGGTCATGCCAAAACCTGTGGAGACAGGGCAAGGGTCAGTGAGGTCCTGGCTGGGCAGGTGGTGCCCACTGGGCGGGGGAGCCGGGCGTACATAGGTGTTGATGCGGCTCCCACCGAGTGGCATCACTCGGGGGAGGGGAAACAGTACTTAGACATTTCTCGCCCTTGGCGGCGTGGTTCCTGATTGGGGCAACGCCTAAACTGATGGCGGAGATGTGGCTCCTCGTCTTGGGGTCTGTGGATCAAGATGGGTGGGCAGGATGGTCACTAGGAAGGACCCATAAAGACTCGTGAAATGAAACCACTGTATGGGTGCAAACCATTGAGATACCTACAAAGCCTACAAAGAGATGTCACCTGCTCTCCCACCCCATTTTTTTTTTTTTTTTTAATGTAACCAATGGCACACGTGGGCCTCCTTAGGACACAATTCCATAAAGGCTTCATTTGATCTGGGATTACTAGGGACCAGGTACAGTGTGTTCAGTCC
Organism: Panthera uncia; assembly: GCF_023721935.1. Classification (NCBI taxonomy): domain Eukaryota; kingdom Metazoa; phylum Chordata; class Mammalia; order Carnivora; family Felidae; genus Panthera; species Panthera uncia. The sequence continues at coordinate 65,216,208 of NW_026057578.1, forward strand.
AGGTGGCTATGTGTGATGGTCTCTGAAAAGGGGGTTTATGAAACTGACAAAAAGCTTGAGAATGAGTCCACAACATTCAGGGAGTGAGCTGGCTCTACCATTGGGTGTCATTGGGTATCTTTCTCATCCAAGGACCACCATCACCTTTGCTCAGACTTGTGGCCAAGGGAAAGGTGGTGGCCCAGCAGGGTCCTATGCTGCCATGTGTCTGGGGTCACTTTTGTCCTGGGAGGCCTGTTCTGTGCCTGGGCAGCTATTTATTGCTTTTAGTTCATAATTAAGCCTTAACGTGTCCACTTGTTCAAAGCACAGGCTTTAAAGGAGATTCTTTATCATTTGATTTCTGCCGAAGGCTTGGCTTCCCACCAGTGTGCTCTGCCCTTGCCCTCCCGGGCAGCTCTCCCCTCCCACCTGCGTGCTCAGCTGGCTGTGGGCTGTGGGCTCTCTGTGGGACCCATAACCCACTCTGGTTTCGGAAGGGGGTTTAATTTCTTTGCACAAATATTCACTGCCGCTCGAGGGGCGCCTGGGTGGCGCAGTCGGTTAAGCGTCCGACTTCAGCCAGGTCACGATCTCGCGGTCCGTGAGTTCGAGCCCCGCGTCAGGCTCTGGGCTGATGGCTCGGAGCCTGGAGCCTGTTTACGATCCTGTGTCTCCCTCTCTCTCTGCCCCTCCCCCGTTCATGCTCTGTCTCTCTCTCTGTCCCAAAAAAACAAACAAACAAACAAACAAACAAAAAACAACAAATATTCACTGCCGCTCGGAGTCTGAGCTGGAAATAGATCATCTGTCCAAACAGCACCATGGCACCTTTCCCACCTCTGCAGCAAAAGTTCAGGGGCATCCCTGTTAAATTTAGGTGCCCTGTCAGAGGGGCTGCCTGTGTGCTGCTAGTGGGGTGAAGCCAGCCCTGGGAACTGGGTGCTGAAGACTTCTGTCTCACTTGGTTTACTATTTCCTTAAAAAAGCCAGAGGTAAAAGATTTTTTTCCAGTAATTCCTTAGCCTCTATGCTAATCATTCTTGAGATTCCCTGGAGGAAATCTCAATTGCCTGACCACGATCTTCATCTTATGCTTAATAACTTAATTTAGGAGAAAAGCTATGACAATACCCATGTTGAGGAGGATGGATTATATCCTTAGATTCAGATTTGGGCCACAAGAGAGTGAAAAAAACAACAACAACATATTAGCAGTGTAAGCAATTTAACGGATTTTTCCACACTTCAAAGCCAAATCCAAGTTCTTGAATTCGTAAAGAAATCAGCTTTGAATCTATATGGTTATATGTGGAGTGAGAGTATTTGTATTTGTGTGTGTGCGTGTGTGTGTGCACGCTTGTTTGCATGTGCACATTTATATAAAGTCCTGGATTGATAACCCAATTGTCCACAACTAAGTCAGTCTGTTCCTACAAGGAAATACTCTACAGCAATGAGAAAGCATGAACCACAGCTACTTGCAATAATATGAATGAATCTCACAAAATTGTTAAAGAAGCTGAACACAGAATGCATTCTGTATTATTCCATTTATAAAAAATTCAAATTCAAAACCAGGCAAAACCAAACTATAGTAATTTTTTTAGGGATGCATTCTTGGTTGGTAAAATTATAAGGAAAATCAAGGAAGTGATTTCAATAAAAGTCAGAATTGGGGTTTCCTCTGGGGATGGCAAGGGTAATAAACGGGAGGGGACACAGGACCTCTGGGGTGCCAGAAATGTTAATCTGGGTAGTGGTTACATGGGTGTTGTATAATTGTCTAACCATGTGCCTTGTGACTTTTTTTGGTACTCTTATGATAAGAAAAACTTTTTTTTTTTATTTTTTTTCAACGTTTTCTATTTATTTTTGGGACAGAGAGAGACAGAGCATGAACGGGGGCGGGGCAGAGAGAGAGGGAGACACAGGATCGTAAACAGGCTCCAGGCTCTGAGCCATCAGCCCAGAGCCTGACGCGGGGCTCGAACTCACGGACCGCGAGATCGTGACCTGGCTGAAGTCGGACGCTTAACCGACTGCGCCACCCAGGCGCCCCAAGAAAAACTTTTTAAAAAACTGCTATGGGGCACCTGGGTGGCTCTGTCAGTTGAGTGTCCGACTTTGGCTCAGGTCATGATCTCACAGCTTGCGAGTTCGAGCCCCACATCGGGCTCTGTGCTGACAGCTCAGAGCCTGGAGCCTGCTTCAGATTCTGTGTCTCCATCTCCCTCTGCCCCTCTCCCGCTCATGCTCTGTCTCTGGCTCTCCCTCTCTCAAAAATAAATAAACATTAAAAAAAAATTTTAAACCTGCTAGATTGTTAACTGTAAGGGACCTTAATTTTGATCTCTCGCTGTGTAAGTGAGGGAGCAGGGGCAAAAGTGACATGATCTATAGCTTGTTGGGAACACATACCTTACACATGTCCTGGCTTCTAGCCTGGTCTTAGACCATTCTACCCGACACTGTTTCTACACATTGAGGAAAAACAGCACCTCTAATAGGGGATCACTTTGCTAGATTCCTGAAGAAATGGAAAGTCCTGAGCCTGGAAAATCAATCTGCCTAAGAGAATACTGAATGGGATTTTCCTAATCTTTAGGATTTTTAGCTGAAGTCTCAAAGCTAAGAGTGACACGTGGCACATTATCCCCTACTGGAAAGAGAAGTTCTAGATGCATTTATGCAGAATTACTAGATCAAAATGGGTCTGGTGACTAGCACCCCCCAGCCCTGGGCTACATGGAAAGGCTGGAAGTTATTCAGGGATAACGGGAGATGGTCATGAAGTAGCAGAGTGGTTGTCATAGTAGGAGGTGCTGTGGCATCCTCCACCTACCCCCAGGCCAAGTGATGGGGGTGCGGTCAAGAACACCTCGCCTGCAGCTAGAGGGGAGCTGGCAGTTCGCTTCCCAGAGGCTAGCTGACCTGCAGAACTAGGCAGGCCCATCCAGGACCCCTGGATGGAGTATAGTGAGAGTTCTGGGAGAGTCAGAGGTATCTCCTAGAGTCTGAAGCTGTGCTGGAGAGTTCTCTGGGTGAGAGGCTGACTGGAGCAGGCCACATAGACAGAGGTGGGAAGAGGGGAGCAGTCTGCACTTCAGATGCTTGTTGCATCAAGGCTGTGTGAGAGTGACACACAGGTCACTGAGAGTGACAGGGTCAAGTGGATGTGCAGAAGGCAGCCAGGTCTGAAGACATTCTGCCCAAGAGGGTTGCTGCTGGGTGGAGGGGCCTCTAGCAATAAGAGGCTAGGAGATGGGGTGCTGGGACAGCATTTGAGGCACTCCCAGGAGGTAGGATGGAGAGGGTGCCCCCACTGAGGGAATGGTGCAGAACAGTGGGCCCTGTGGGTGGTCTCCAAAAACCCATAGATAGGCCCCATGAAAGGGTATGTCTGTTCTAACAGTGGGCAATAGGTAAGAAAGGATTATAGTGGCACCAATGATGTCAGACCGAGCCAACAGACTGCCCTCCCTCCACAGGCCCCTGAGCTGAGGGCCAGACATGGAGCTGGAGGGAGAAGCTGATCTTTGATTAGAAGTGAACTTAAAGACTGGATTTATATTGGATTTAGATGGGACTGGATACCTGAGAATGAGTTTCAATTTTAAGACTAATGGTACTTAAAAAAAAAAAAAAAAAAAAAAAGGCTGATTGGAAAACTCTAGCATCTGCCCAAGACCTGAAGGGATCCGAAGGGAAGTTCCTTAAGACAGCAGATGAAGACAAGGTCACTTCTGTGTCAGGCCATTGGATAAACTGGTTCCACCTGGATTCACTTGCTGCAGCAAAGCCCCCGTCTCGAGCCCACAGTCCTTTCTCGCCTCACTCCATCTTGGCCACAGCTGTGGGGGAGGGACACCCCACTCACCAAGGGGTTAGGTAGTTGTCAAGGCCTCACAGCACAGAGCAGGGAAGCTGTGCCTGAAATCCAGGTCTGTTGCTGTCTAACATTCATGTTCTTTCCACCAACCCCAGACTGCCTTCTGAGAGCACTGCAGGGCCTCCTTTCCAACTGTAACGGCTCATTTCAGTCCTCCAAGGCTGGCAGCCAAGAGAGCACTTTCCCCCGGGGAGGCTGGCTGACCCTGAGTCATGACTCGTGTCCCTAAGAGTCCTCTGTCCCCTGTGGCTCTCTTTCCCTGGACCATTGCTGGGGAGAGGGGCCACGGCTCCTCCTTTAACGTTCCCACTGAGGTGGATGCATCACCCCTCCTGTGGCACAGCTAAGACAAGCAAGGCTTTAGAACCAGATGCCCCAGGGCTTGGTTAGGGACAGCAGGAGGCATGCCATACAGGGGGGCCTGTACTTTTGGCTAACAGTCTGGCTGGTGGCTCATCTGTCCCTTGGGGTCCTCACAGGACTACCCGTAGCTGACCTACCCCCCTGAGTCAAAGGCCAGGCCACCAGGAGCAGCCTCAGATTCCTCCAAACTCCCCCATGTCTGGATTCCTGGCCCCCTTCCAGAGTCTGGGTTCCCTGTTGAGGATTTGTCTCTTCCCTTCATGACTGAGAATGTGGCTGAGAATGTGACATGTTTCCCACTGACCATTCTCCCTCCCCAGAGGGTTATGGCCTTATCCTAGGGCCCCCATAAGGCCACAGCTAGATACGCTGCAGGAAGACGGACATCCACCTGTTCACTCCTTCAGAAACACAGCTTGGTCGACTTCGTGCTAGGCTCGGGGTATGTTGGAAAACCGGACAGATGCGGTCCCTGCCCTCAGAGTATCTGGGCTGCCTTCTTAGAGGTTTAGTACTCATCTACTCCTCTGCTCTGCAGGCTCACCCCTGGGCCAGGGCACAGCTTTTCTCCGATGCCCCCACGGAGTCTGAGCCAGAACTTGTTCTGGGGTCTCGTCATGGCCATGACCACAGGCCCAAAATGGTGCCAAATGCTTGACTGGCTGTGGCACCGTCGGCCCAGAAGGAAGGGGACAGGCAGGTCAGGAGTTTCTCTGCCAGCACAGGAGCACCCAATGCAAGTGTCCCTCACACCAGCCCTATTCCTGAGGTCTGGCTCTGTGCCCACGACACCTCCTTTTGCTTTCCTACACACAACACTGTCCGTCTGCTCTGCCCAGGAGATAGGTGGCAGTTTACCGTCCTTCCCCATTGACACCGATAGGCTCAGAGCTCTGGGGGCACTGAGGCCTTGGGGTCAGGGCTGTGGGTTATGTGCCTGGTGCTGCTTCTCAGAGTGGAGTAGCAGTCCCTCAAGCTCTGGCAATCTGTGGGGAGCCAGGCTGGCTCCGGAGAGGGGCCTTAAAGCCTCAGCCAGAAAAAGGCAACCCCAGGCACCCTGAGAGTCCCCTCCTTCCCCCAATCACACCCTGCAGAGGCGTAATCTGTCCCCAGGTTCACACCAAGCCTGCTGTTTTGTTTATGCCACAATTGATCTGCCATCCCAGTTTGCAAAGAGCAGACACTTGGGGGCTTTATTATGCCACTTTGACAAAAACTGTGAAGCTCGTTCCCACAGCCTGTCTGGTGCCGCCTTTGCAATTGGGGCTCTGGTGACGGGGCCTCTGGAGTTCAGCTCAAAGAGGCTGGAATCGAGATGGAGAGGCCCGTACTGATCTGTATCGGGTACCCCTGGCTGGCAGTGTCCGTGCTGGACACTGGACACTTGTCCTCTCATCCGATCCCCCAACCACCCTGGGAGGCAGGCATCATCAGCTTTAATAAGGACATGAGCTAAGGGAGGTGAAGGTACCGGCTGAGTTTCCGTTTGTAAGTGGCTGAGCTGACTCTGAAGCCCTTTCCATTGTGGCAGAAGGCTGGGGAGTCTTCGCTCTTTACCTGGGGTACATTTTCTGCTGGCTCTACAGTGTCAACTTAGAGAAGGGGAGATATAATATATAGTCCAATCCAGTATACTTTTGAGAGTAAAAGGGGCACTGATCATCATTACACCAGGAAAGCCATAAATCAGGGCTGATCCAAGCAACTGAGATGTATGATTAAAATGATTAAAGGGCAGATTCCAAAGCAGAGGCTGGTTAGCTCAGTTAGAATGTGGTACTAACAAAATGCAGATTCCCACTCCAGAAGTTTATTTAGTGCATCATGAAAAGGGCCCAGGAATCTACATTTTAGCAAATGTTTTCAGATGATTCTGATGCAGGCGGGCTAAAGCCCTTTCTTTAGAAAAAAATGTGATAAGGTAGCCCTGTATGTCCTACTGGTTGGAATCTGCCCAATTTCAAATATTTTGATTTAAATTCCTTTAAAAAATTGGCTTACTGAGGTATAATTAATACATAAAATTGTAAGATATTTAAAGGGTATATTGTGGTGCTCTGTTGATTTAAATTTCAAGCAGCCTAAAACACTTGTGGATATTGTGGCTGTCTCCTCAACAACACCTCCCACCTCCAACTCCTATAGGAGGCAGCCAGGCCACTGGAAGAACTGACCGAGCATCAGGAGTGGGCTCTGTTAGTCTAGGCCAATCGAGATTACCAGTCCCTTACCATGACTGGCTCAAGGATGGATAAGCCTAAACCAATCAGTGCAGGACACTTTTATGGCTACAGAGATTGGTGTAGGAGTGGACACGTGACTTCATTCAAGTGAATCAGCTCAAAGAAGAGTTTCTCTGATAGTTCCCGGGTTAAAAGATTTCTCGCTCTAGAGCTGCCCTGGCCCCAGGAGTAGTTGGCAGCCATCTGTGGCCATGAGGTGGGGCCAACCTTAGATGAAGCTGACACTGCAGGAGGCTGAGTGGAGGCAGCCAGAAAGAAATGGGGCCTTCATGGCCCCAGTGAGCTGTCAAATCAAACTGGCCATGCTGCCCCACCTACCTCCAGCCTTCCCATTGTTTGAGCCCATAAACCCTTTTGCCTGCTTACACCTTCCATTACATGCCACCAAACATACTCCAACTGGTGTGATGGTTTGAGGGCCTGGGTGAGCAGCTCAGTGTCCAGGAAATAGAACCAGAGTTGAACTGGAAGTTATGACCTCCGTTGTGGCCTCTATCAGGCAAGCGTGAAGCAAATTGCTACCACTAACTTCTCTAAGCCTCAATTTCATCTGTACAACGTAAACCCCCCCTCCCCCCAATGTGAACTCTCTTTGTAAACTGTAATACACTATGCCAAAGTATGCTCCTCAAGGTGAGCCTGGGTGGCTCTGTCGGTTAAGCCTCCGACTTCGGCTCAGGTCGTGATCTCACAGTTGATGAGTTTGAGCCCCGCATCGGGCTCTGTGCTGACAGTGTGGAGCCTGCTGGGATCCTCTGTCTCCCTCTCTCTCTGCCCCTCCCCTGCTCATGCTCTGTCTGTCTCAAAAATAAGTAATCATTAAAAAAAAAAAATGCTCCTTAAGATGATAAAACATGCTTAATGGTGGTGGGGAGAGGAGAATTCCTAAAATTAAAAAAAAAAAAAAAAAAGTGGATGTAAGGGCAACATGTTTATTTATGGTAGGACTTTTCAGAGCACTTATGTTAATGTGACTTATGAATCCGAGTAGGCTGTGCTGGCACTCTCCAGTGTTCCCCACACTAACTGGACCATAGACTGTATTTAATCACCTCAGGTGACTTGAGTGTTTCAAAGAATAATCTTTGGGAAATGCTGCACTCCACCCTCAGGAAGAATTGAGGATAAGACATTTTTAAAAGCGCTTGAGGAGTACCCACATTTTCAACAGTCACCGTGACAATGCGGTGCCTGGAATAGCCCCTGGGATGCAGAACGTGCTGGAGCTCAGCTTGTCGAGTGAATAAATAGACTCTCCCTCTGCTGGTTTGGAGCAGGGATTCTCAAACTGGTTTGCCTAGGACCCGCCTGGGGATCTTGTTGAATTCTAGGGCGGGGTTCCTGATTCTGCATTTGTAACCTGGCATCCAGTGATGCCGCTGCAGCTGGTCAGTGAATCCTGAGTAGCGAGCACAGATGACTTACAGCATCAATTACCTTTTGGGGCCTGTCTCCACAATGAGACAGGGAATCCCTGGCAGGTGGGACCACATCGTAATTGGCTATTTGGAACTAGGTTGCTCAGGTTTGAATCTAGTTCCACCAATTAACCTCTCTGAGCCTCAATTTCCTCATCTGTAAAATGGAGATAATATAACTGCCTCAATAATTTTTTGTTTTGAGTTAAGTATATGCAGAATATTTAGTGCCTAGCACATTAATAAGTCCTAAATAAAGATTTATTATTATGAATCTTTCTGTGCTCTACAGCGGACAAAGGAACCTCATGTAAAGTAGGCACTGATAGTTATTTGTTGACTGAATGACTGAAAGTAAAAATTTCAAGAATCTCTCAAGGGTGAGAGTTAAATACCAGAGACAGTAGGAAAGCTGAGATGTGGGGTCAGTGGGCAGGGATGGGCAAGGAGACTCATTAGCATTGCCAGATAAAATACAGAACTTCCGGGGCTCCTGGGTGGCTCAGTCAGTTAAGTGTCCAATTCTTGATTTCAGTTCAGGTCATGATCTCATGGTTCAGGAGTTCAAGCGCAGCACCAGACTCTGCACTGACAGCATGGAGCCTGCTTGAGATTGTCTCCTTCTCTCTCTGACCCTCCACAGTGTGTTTGTGTGTGTGTGCTTGCTCTCTCCCTCTCATAATTAAATATTTTAAAAAGCCAGAACTCCCAGTTAAATATGAATTTCAGATAAATAACGAATCATTTTTTGGTGTAAGTATGTCCCAAACATTGCATGGGGCACATTTACACTAAAAAAGATTCATTATTTATCTGAAATTCAAATATAACTAGGTGTCCTGTATTTTTATGTGCTCAATCTGATGACCCTAACCAGGGTTCCACTTGTCTGCTTGGCACAATCCCCTGGGAAGCCATCTCATTTGATCCTTCCTGACTGGCTGGTAGAAGGATGAACAGCCTCCCTTTAAAAAAATTTTTTTAACATTTATTTATTTTTGAGAGACAGAGCACAAGCAGGGGAGGGGCAGAGAGAGAGGGAGACATAGAATCCAAAGCAGGCTCCGGGCTACGAGCTGTCAGCACAGAGCCTGATGTGGGGCTCGAACTCACAAACCGTGAGATCATGACCTGAGCCGAAGTTGGATGCTTAACTGACTGAGCCACCCAGATGCCTCTGAACAGCCTCACTTTAATATCAAGGAGGCTGGGTCTTGCCCAAGGCTACGTTAGCAGCCAGGCCTTCCCGTGTCCCGTCCCCCCCCCCCCCCGACCAGGTAAGCAGGGAGCAGTGGGAGACTCGGGGTGGGCTGGGGGGTGGAAGGTGGAATGCCATTGGGCTGCTCTGTGGCCAGTGCCAAGACACTGACTCTCAGGGAGAAGGAGGGAGCTTCTTCTTGGAGGAAGGTTGGACACTTGAGAAGGCATCAGGCCAGAAAGATTTCCCTGGGACATGAGCCTCAGCCCTGGACCCTCGGGCTGTGGCGGGGGGGCTTGGGGGACAACTAACCAGCTTGGGTAAGCCCCGAATATTTTGGGAGAGCTGGGGCTGAAAGAATGGTGGGGGAAAGTCACTAAAGCATTCAGTGAGGAATAAAGACGTGGAGGGGGATAATAATAGCTGACATGTATTGAGCCCTCACTATTTCCAGGCACTGTGCCAAGACTTCATGTATATCCATGCATTTCATCCTCACGACTCCATGAGGCACTGGCTTTCATTTACTCTAAGTCACAGCTTTTTTTCCCTTGAATTTTAACATTCTTGAAATCAGGATGCTTCCTACAGTCAATGACCTGGCATGGTTTATTTGGCAACATTTTAAATTCTTAATGGTACACAATAATGGTGCATTTATAATCTTAGATGTGATGAACCACAGTGGGAATTATTATCATCTCCATTTGTGAGATTAGTAAATGCGCTCACACTTAGTAGATAAAGACACCGAGGTTAAATAACTTGCCCAGATCACAGAACAAGCTGCAGAGCCAGGAGGTGAATGTGGAGGAAAGAGCTTGCGATGTGATAAAGGAGAGAGTCAAACGCAGGGGAGTTTGGAAGAAAGGGAGGTCGGTTGCTTGTGGCTGGAACAGTGGTTCTTCACTCTGGCTATGCAAGAGAATCACTGGGGAAACTTAAAACTGTCCCCAGTACCCAGGTGCGCCCGGACCAGCATAGGTCAGTACTGGGGCTGAGGTCCTCCCCGTGGAGGGTCTGGGAAAGACTTATGGAGGAAGGTGTATTTGTGTTCAGTCCAGAAGGGTGTGTTTTGGGGAGGGAGTGGAGTTTGGAGAGGGAGGAAGCTGAGGCCTGGGTCTGAGAAAAGCATGTCTACTGGGAAGGTGCCGGGCACCGGGCTGGGTGTGCGAGGGGCTCAGCCTGGTCCACAGTATCCAGTAACGCTCGCCTATGGAACAGGTGACCATGTGGAAGGAAGGGGACGATGTGGGAGAACTTCCCATCCACCTTGTTCTCAGGCTGAACTATGGGAACACTGTGGGAATGAGGCCTCTAGAAACACCTCCAGGGGCACCTCCAGAAGCTTCTCCAGCATCTGAGCCTGACATCTGGCAACATGCCCTGCCTTTGTACAAACTTACAAGCTCTGGAAACTTCATGCTACAGAAGACAAAATTGGCATGTCTCCATTCCTGCAGGCTTGGGAAGGGCCAACGTCACCTTTCTTGGAGAGCCGACAGCGCAGACTGGGAGCAGAGGCTGTGGCGTCAGGCGCATGCCTCACTTGTGAATGTGGCAACACGGACAGGTTACTTCTCCCTCTAAAAATGGCCTGCTGACTGCCTACCTCGGAAGGTTACTGTGAGGAGTCTGTGAAGAGGTGGTTCCCACACGCCTCCCGCAGCACCTGGGACATGCTGAGTGTTCACAAAGCAGCGAGCTTAATTGGGAAACAGCACGGGAGAGGCACGGCCCTTCCATCACAGCTCAGGTGCATCGGGTGAAATGTGGAAGCCAGGGGTGAGCCGTGACCAGAAGTTTCAGCGGCAAGAAAGAGCTCCCCATCTACACACCTAAGACCGACTCTACCACTGCCTGCTTTTACCTCCCTGGGCTTCAGTTTGCTGGGCAGTTTCAGGTGAGTGACAGCACCCTCTGGACTCGCTTCAGGCTCTGGCCTTGTGCGGGGTGGGAGGCTCAGCTAGAGGGAGGCACTGCCTTCTCCAATCCCCCAAATTCGCATGGCAGGATCCTAGAAAACGGGACCGTTATGGAAAAGCCAAGACCGTGGGCTGCTGTATTTGTTGGCACTTGTGGATTTCTCTCAATTGCAAACCAGATGGACAGTTTCTCGAGGACAGCAGCTCCTGGTCCCCTTCTTTCCACAGCTGAGCGTGGGGCTGAGCTCGTACCAGACGCCCCATGACTCAGGACAAAGAGGCACTGCCAGCAAAGCACCTGGAGAATGTGGGCCCCTCCTCATTCTCCTGTTTGCTTTTGGGTTGTTCTGTGGGGGCCTCTGGGATGATTCTTGATGAGAACAGGAGAGCAGTTGGGGGTGGCTTAGACGGCAGGGGGCTGGGGGCTGGGAAAAGAAGGCTGAGCGCTGCAGGCCAGTGATGTTTAACGTTAGAAAAGTTTTGGTAAACTGTGAGCAATGGGCAAGTGACCCCGAGAACCAGTTTTGAACCTTGGCATGGGCGTTCCCAGCCAGCCGGGCTGACTTGAACCTCCTCCCACTCTGTGCTGCTTCTGTGGGATTAAGGTTTTTCTCTTCTCACCAGAAATCATTCAGCAAAATGAGTTATTAAAAGCCGGTTAACTACTCCTGCCTCCGGGTAGCTCCTGCTTAACAACCTCTCCCTGGGAGCAGCTGTCAAACCCAGGCCCCACGGAGCTGGCGGGAAGATGAGTCATTTACATGGAGCCCATCCTGCGTCCTGCCCCCCAGATCTGTCCCTGCCTCTCTCATGACTAATCCTTTTGGGGGATGAGATCACTGCCCCTCCTGCCCCCCACCCTCCCCAAAGAGCAGAGCCCTAGCCTCAGCCCAGGGTTGTGGGAGAAGGCTGGATCCAAGGCCAGGGGAAGTGAGGAGCGGTCTCTGATGGGACAGAGGCCTGGCCAACAGGAGCCTGGAGAGGGCGCAGTGAGATGGGGGAAGCCAAAGGCCGCCCTGGCCTTGCTCCTGGACCTCAGGGGAGGTGGGGGAGGGGGGAGGAGGGGGGAAGGGTGGGTTCCCTCCCCATGGGGCTGTGGTGAGGAGCTTGAGAGCTCACCTTTCAGGCAGACATGGTTGTGGGGAGAAAGCAGGTGTGTCAACCCTGCTTGGAAGTGTCACTACAACATCACCTGAATCTCCTGTCACCTCAAATCCTGTATCATAGAGGAGCAGAAGTTTTAAAACCCATGGTGGTTCCTGTAAGGCAGAATCGTGCTCTCCCACCGACAGTTCCCCCGCCTCTCGGCCAATTCCGTTTTCGTGCGCCTGGAGAAGCTCAGCTTCCCATCCTTCACCCCTGCCCATGGAGCTGCAAGGCACATTTGAAGGAGGAGAGATGCAGGGAAGGGGGCCAAGTGCCTGGGAAGCTGGATTCCGAGGCTCTTTGTGCACAGGGGTGCTCTTCAAGGCCCTGATCTGTGTGAGGGGCTGTCCCAGCACGTGGCTCCCCCCACCCCCCCTCCTCCCCCCGCACCTCTCCTCACAGAAGGAGGGCTGTGGGCTGCTCCAGAGAGTGCTAGAGACAGACAAGCCCAGTGTTGAGAGCCGGACCTGGGGAAACGCTCTTGGGGTCCCCACAGACCCCTGTGTCTGCCCCGGTGCCTGCTGACATGCCCCCTGCCCTGTGGGCTGGCAAACAAGCTAGAGGGGCTGTCACGGTGCCTCGCTTGGCACAGGGGCCTCTGTTAGGGCCTGGCTGTGTCAGGAGGGATTGGACCTGTGGCCCCAGGACTGAGGCCAAGGGATCAGGGGTGCCGTCTCCTCCAAATGGGGCAGGGCAGCTCCTACTGCACATTGTGCTCTCAGCCGCCTATGGGGAAGGGTGGGTGACCACCGGCTCACGGGAGGTGAGGGATGGAGGGACTGGTATGGAGCCCTAGCCCATGCCCGGCACTCTGCTGGTGCTTTCCAAGTTGTACCCCCGGAGAAATTCCTGGAGCAAGTGCTTCTGGTCCTTATTCAGGTGAGGAAACCAGGCCCAGAGAAGTCAAGTAATGAAAGAACACCAGCACACAGGTCCCAAACCCCACACCCATGGTTCTTTCCATTCGCCCTCTTGAAGCCCGACTCCCCTTTGGTTCAGAGAATGCACTGATTTTTCTCTAAAACATGCAAACGATCATACCGTGATGGGGAACTGTGACCAAAACCCCTGCCATAGGTCTGCGCCATGAGTGTGTGTCCGATGCTAAGTGACAGGAGATGGAGGCTGGGGCTCGGCACCGTGAAGGACCTTCTCCAGGATCACAGAAAATGGCCTAACTGGGATTCCAACTCAGGTCTGCCTGACTCTAAATCCTACATTTCTCCTCACCTTGCTTTTGGCACCCCATTCATAGAGAGGCCCTGATGACTTGGGACCCTCCTTCTGCACACTGTCCTAGATGGACTATCCTGCTCAAGCCACACTGAGCTCCCAGTTGACAGAAGGATCTGGAATGTCTTAGTCTGGCACTCAGGCCCTGACCCACTTTTCTAGCATCATCTCCCCTCTTTGAACCTTCTTCCTCAGGCCCTCGGGTACCCTCACTGCCTTATGCATACACACACACACACACACACACACACACACACACACTCATTCACCAGGAATTTACTGAAAGCCTGCTCTGTGTCGCACATTGGTGGATACGAGGCAAGCAAGATGGTCAAAGCTGCAGCCTGAACAGAACCTAGTGTCTAGGAGATGTGCCACGAACACTCCCCCACCCCGCCCCCGTGCCATGCCTCTGCACCTGTCCTTCCCCACCTTGCAAGGTCTGTAATGGCTTATTTCCTTTTCTTTACACTTATCTGAAGTCCATTCATCACCTGGCAGCACCTTTAGCTCATTGGGTATTTAGTTCTGTGCTGCTGTGGTGGCCCCTGTACTACTGACCATGTCCCAGAGTATTCTTTACCTCTTTGTGCTTTTCTGGGTCGCCTTGTCAACGAGGACCCAGCCCATGTCTTACATTTCCTCTCTCCCTCTACAATGCAGGTGCTCAGGGAGCAGCTGCTAAATTCCCGACCGAACTGGCAGTGTGTCCAGTGGTCACCAGCAGGGACTGTCCCAGAAACATGGTTTCCACCTTCATTTGAGTTAATTCACCTAACATGTTTTTGAGACCTGCTATGTGCCAGGCGTGGGACAGGGTAGGAAATACTGTGATATACCGTATCGTCTGTGCCCTGCCGCCAAAGGCCACCAGGAACACATCTTTAGATGAACAAAATTAAGTTCACTGCAACAAGGGAGATGTACATCCTGGAGAGCCGTGGAGCTTCTTAGCCAGTGGGTATCAGAAAGGACTTACTTAGGATTTGAGCTTGTATTAGGTGATCTGGGGAGGGCTCAAGGAAGCAAGGCTTTGCTCAGGTAGCAGGGATCATTCTAGGATTGGGCATTTTAATACTTCTTACATAGGGACGCCTGGGTGGCTCAGTTGGTTTAGTGTCCAACTCTTGATTTCAGCTCAGGTCATGATCTCATGGTTTGTGAGACTGAGCCCCATGACAGGCTCTGCACTGACAGCTTGGAGCCTGCTTGGGATCTCTCTCTCCCTCTCTCTCTCTGCCCCTCCCCTGCTCGTGCTCTCTCTCTC